>NW_026613289.1:0-38092 GCF_029220125.1 Pseudoliparis swirei
ACTGCGGCGTTGGCGTCTGCGTCGGCCTCAGACAGAATGATCCGAGTCATTTTTCAGATATCATCTGCAAGCTGTGGAGGACATTTTGTCACCGTGTGTGTGTTTTTGTGAGACTCGAGTGTGTGAGATCAGGGCACCTGCTGGAAAATTGCTGACAAGTGGCGTCCATTTAAAGGCAATGGGCCTGCCGTGGGCTGCTTTTATTTGCATTTACACACAGACACAGACACACGCACACACACACCTACACACACACCCCTCCGTCCTGTAGTCCATGTGGTTGTTAATAGGATCCGGTGTGCGGCTGCCTTTTGTCAGTGTGTGTGTGTGGACTCGTCCCGAAGGGGTTCGTCAAAGGAGCCTTTCAGCGAGAACAATGATCCATGCCGTTTAGCCTTTTAACCCCCGACGCTCCCCACACTGCATCAAGAGACACACACACACACACACATACACACACACACACACACACACACACACGCACACTCACTGATAATGCCAGAATACGTCTGCATTTGTAAACACGAGTGTGTTTCTGCTCTTCAGTGTAGGGCGAGCGCTTTTGTGTATGCTCAGGTAGTGATGGATATTATTTGACACAATCAATGGGAAATACTAAATATACATAATGCAAGACTGATATGAGATTGTAAAGGCAAAAACCATTTTGTCTGAGGCTGCAGAAAGCTGATATTTTGTAATTTGTTAGCACTTCTGGCTTTTCAATTGAGCACAGTTTTAAAATGGAAAATATATATTTTCAATTGTTGAAGAGAATAGCAACATCTTTTGAATTCGTATTTAAATTCGTTGTAGTTCACTAATGGTTTGATAGTGGCAAATTCTAAATGTTGTTTCAAAATGAACAAAATACACTACATCTTAAAAAAAATACAATTCCAGATTAGGGGGAGTGTAAAAATGGTCATTATTTTATGAAATTAAACAAAGAATAAAATACAAACATGACAGTTCATGAGGTGCTCAGTACGTATAGTTAAAATTGTTTGTTGTTGGAGAGATGCATTTCTATGTGAACACTTTAAGATACAAAGGCATATAGGCTATTTATTGTAATGGTTTTAGTTGATTTCATTAAGAATGTATAATTAATAGATTAGAGTTTAAGTGGACAGTAACACACATGACCATTCCCAAATCAGTTTATACTGACCAGTAAACACGTGACTATGTTTCTATTGCACCCCAGTAGGGCTGTATAACAATACTATGGTATTGGTATTATTATTATGTTATACTAAATACTGTTTAACCATCAGGGCCCCCTGTTAACGGCAAATATGCTATCTAAAAGAGACTGTTTTAAATATTACCAAATTCTGGAATTGCTAGCTTCAGAGCTTCACCGTGATGCAGATATCTGAGCAAAGATGCATTTGATTTAAAGATAAGTGTCAACCATTTGCTTGGTCAATACTCTATTTCTTACTGGTTGATGGTTCATTGTCAGAGTTGCTAAGAAAGTATCCAATTATTTTGTGATTTTGAATCTAATGTTTGAGAGTATATTTCTGAAAAGTACAAGTGCCCCTTTCCAGGCCTGAATTATTACATGATCTGATTATTACATGATCGCTCGATTACGATTATTTGCTGAAGTCCATTTTAACTTCTGTATTGCAGCTTATAGAACACAAATTATGAAATGGATTTGTCTGTTGGTATAATATTTAATCAATACAATTATTATAAATGAATGTATTCTATAAAATGAAAGCATTTCCAATATCACCGTTGTTTAAGATAGGAATCCATGTGGAGTTTTGCTGGAAACAAACACCACTGCTGCTAAAGATGGATTCAAATATATATTTATATACCTTTTTTAAGGCAAAACTAATCATTATAACTTTTCAAACAACTGTTACAAAATGCTTTACAGGACAATAAAAAAAAAATTAAGCAACTTAAAATAGGCCATCAAAGAACATATAAATATAATGTTATAAAGTAAATGTGTTTATCTATAAATATGTGGATATGAATATAAACATGCGTACACACAAATTGATCCGATGACCCTATGAGTCAAAAGGACTCCGGGGAGAAAGCAGAGTTAGTAATTTGCAATAGAGAGATACAAATTCATGCATAAGGAGAGAGAAAAGAGGAGATAGGTGCTCAGTGTATCCTAAAATGTCCCCCAGCAGCCTATAAGCTTATAGCAGCATATCAAGGGGCTGGACCAGGTGAACCTGATTCAGCCCTAACTATAAGCTCTGTCAAAGAGGAAAGTCTTCAGTCTACTCTTAAATGAGGTGACTGTGTCTGCCTCCCGGACTGAAGGTGGAAGCTGGTTCCATAAAAGAGGAGCTTGATAACTAAAGGCTCTGGCTCCCATCCTACTTTTTAAGACTCTAGGAACTAAAACTAGCCCCGCATTTAGTGAGCGCAGCTCTCTAGTGGGGCAGAATGGTACTACAAGTTGCTTAAGATATGATGGTGCATCACCAATCAAGGCTTTGTAGGTTAAGAGAAGAATTTTCAAAGTGATTCTTGATTTTACAGGGAGCCAGTGCAGAGCAGCTAGTGCAGGAGTGATGTGATCTCTTTTCTTAGTTTTAGTGAGTACACGAGCTGCAGCATTCTGAATCAACTGGAGGGACCTACGAGACTTATAAGAGCAGCCTCATAATAAGGAGTTGCAGTAATCCAGTCTTTATCTGCTTTAAAAAAAAGTTTGGAGTCAAATATGACTCCTAAGCTTCTGGTGTGTAGCATAAGGAGCTGAGGAACTCAGCTGGTAGTGCAGGATGGACCCGGCAGTCAAACCACCACTGTGTTATTACTGTTATTGTGTAGCTGCGGAGAGTCTGGATGCATCCACTCTTTTAGTTCATTTAGGCAATTATGCGGGCTAATGGGGCTATTTGGGTCATTAGGAATAATGGTCAAATTGCAGCTAGGTTCATTTGCATAACAGTAAGACAGCATGTTATGTTTTAATTTATGTGACCCGGTGGAAGCATGCAAACTGAGAAGAGGATCCAGAATAGAACCGTGTGGCACTCTACCAGTTCTAAACATACTGACCCAAATCCTCTGACTGAAGACTTTCATGATCTATTGTGACAAGACCACATTGTTATCAACAAGACCGCAAAACCACACAGACACACACACAGATACACATACATGCACGCACACACACACATACGGAACGAACAAGGGACACAAGAGACGCAGAGAAAAAACTAAAAAGGACATGAGTCATGGCTGAGCCGTGACACTAACTCTTCAAATGAATAATCCAGAGAAACAAAGTGTTGAAAATAACACAATTATATTGTTGGCTTTAATAAATTAAAATGAAATATACAATATTCTGGTAATATAATATCTCCTACAGCATATTCAATTGAATAAATTGCCAACTTAAGATTCACGCTCTGGACATTGTTGTGCTGTCTTGAACAGTGGCGGCTCCTGAAAAAATTCTCAGGGGGGGCAATTTTTTTGATAATGATTAACCCTCCCAAAACCACAGACCTTCAGACAGCTGTCTATGTGTAGCTTTCTCACAATGCCATCAAGTCATGTGACTCCAGTCAGTGTGACGGCTGTGACTGAACTCTGTCTGTGAGCTTGTAGTTAGTTCATAAGCAGACAGACAGTCTGAGGCCGTCTGTGAGCTGTCTGTCAGTAATCCAGCTCCTGGTCTTTGATTTGGTGATTTTTTTCAACAAGATTTAAATAATGATAATAATAATAAATATGAGATCCCCATTTGTGATTCCTGCATCTGTGCTTTTTCAAATAATAGAAGAAATACAATTGCAATCACTTTCAAGTAAACCAGATTGCTCCACCAGACAAGAAAAAGCTAAATGTTGAGCTTTTGTTTTGAAGGGCAACAGCAGAAAAGCCAAACTCACGGAGGTAAGACCTGGCAAGTCGCCAAGAATCTCGGCTGTCGCGCATGCGCAGGCACAACTTGTAAATACCGTAACGTAAACATTTACATTAAGGTACAGGCATTTCAACATTTATTTATTCATGACTTAGTTTTATGTCGGTGTACTTTGACCGTGTGTAATATGTGGAGTTGTCAATAAAGGTCTTTCTGCATTTCCCTGCGCCTCACCTGTAGTCCTCGTTCCTCTTTCAGGAGCACAGCTGACAACACGGCTGTCAGAGAACCCGTTTACAGGCGTTCTTTAACATCAGGCGGAGATCTTTTCTGACGTCCATCTTCCAGTCAGGAAGAAAACGTTTCAGAAGACACCTCAGAAAATGTTCGAGAATGAGGAACAATGTGTTTCTGATTTTATTTTCATTTCATTTTGGAGAGCGACAGGGAACGTCTCCGAGGTCGACCGATCGACGTGTTGGCGACCACTGGTCTAGGAGGTCCTACTTCTATTGTTGCCGATGTGTCTTCAATGTTACGCCGACCGAAAGGAGTCTCTTTCAAAGAAAGAATTGAATCGCTGCTGTTGCCCTGAGCACTGGCCGACTGAATACGCCTCTGTCGAAGCTGTATGACGTACTGAGACGCTTTTACGTCGATTAATTATGACAAGACCTGGAGGGGCGAGTCCTCCCGGAAGCCATAGAGAATGCATTGAGAGCTCTGTTTTGTGAAAAAAATGGGTTTAACATTGGAGTCAATGGGAGAGGTCTGGGGCGATTTTCATTTCGCCCAAAATCGCCCCAGAAGGGGCGGGGCCATTTGAAGCACGACTTTAGGCTGACTGAATGACTGTTACCTGATTGGACAATGACATGCAGAGGCAGAGCAGACGTCTAGTGGTAGAATGCGACTTTTTTCTTTTCTTTTTTCTTTTCCCCCGAGGCAGTGCGTCGCCCCAATCGCCCTTATGGACAAGCCGCCCCTGGTCTTGAATTGGGTTGTTTTTCGCAGATTTTGTGGTTCTGCTGGCTTCTTCAGATCGTGACCTTCAGACTGTTTGCAGCCAACTTTGAAGCGGTCGGAATGAGAGTCAGTACCTCCATGTCTTCTCCACGGTTCTCGGTTAAATGGAGTCTGATTCACGAGTGAGGGTAAAATGGAGTGTGTGGACAGGCAGTTCAGTGTGGCGTCAGTAGAGCTGAGATCTGTTTGGTACTGGACTGTTACGGTGAAGAGAGTAGAGCCTGAAGGCTAAGCTCGCTATTCACCAGTCCATCTACGGTCCAACCCGTTCCTCCGATCATCAGCTTTAGGTAATGACCAACAGAACCAGAGTGCGTACTAAAAAATTACAAATGAGATTCCTTTTGGTTGTGCTCAGTGTTCGAGCCCCATCTACCAGGCTCCAGATAAGCAGAAGATGATGGATGGAGCATAGTTAATTGGAAAAAACAATTGTACAATATTCTAAATACAATATCTAATAATATTAGAAAATAATACAACTTTATTTTCGGACAGACAGAGATTCTTTTCTTTGTGTATGCAAGTCGTCATATTAAGTCAATTAGAAAGGAATATTCACTCTACATGCAGCCCTGCATTTGCCATATGGCAAATGGAAGGCACCAAAATGATTCAAATGAAAAAACCTCTTTACTTTCAGAAATTTTGCATTAACCCACTATTTACCTATATGCTTGGAATATCAGGCTTTTTAGAGTGGATAACAACACCTTTGCTACTGATTAATTCTTAGCATCTGTCACCTCAGACGATATGAGTATTTAAATCTTTTCCCTGTTGTTGCTGGAGAGTTCTGCAATCACAGTAAAGCTGTGGCTCACAACGTAAACTTGAAAGTAAAACTATTACTCCAGCTTTCTACAATGTTGTAGTATGTTTGCAACGTTAGATTATAATGTGTGGAATTAGTTGAACTCATTCACAAACATACATGCATGCTGTATTCACAGTGGCAATCATTGACCAGCAGATACTCCTTAATCTTTACTTTGGGCCCTTTTCCCATAATGCCAGGATATTCACTCTGAGCTGTGCTGGAAGCAGGTGTGCTTACAGTTTTGACACAAGCACTTACCATCTCTAATGTCACAGCTAACTAAGATCATACCTCTCAGACGTTTCAGTTTAGCCATGGTTAGCTGTATCACTCTAAATCCTGACTAAATGACAGTGACATTGCTAACCATCACTGTGTCCTGCTGATGGCAGTCAGCAAGTTTTTCCATATTCAGCGCAATCCAGCACTGTTAGCCTTTCTTAAGGAGCCCCCATCCGTCTTCATTGACATCTTGACTCGTTGATTGTTTAAACTAATTGTCTATTGTTGCACCACCAGACAAATTCCTGGTATGTGAAAACATACTTGGCAATAAAAGGTTCTGATTCTGATTGTGTTTCCTCCTTCACCACCTTTCTTTGATTATTTAATTCCTCACGTCCTGAGTATCCTCCTAAACTGGCCTTATTAATATCGATTGGAGGCTGTACTGGGGAAATGGATCTAATCACCAGTCATCCATTTTGCAAGCAATCTGAAAGGTTAACTAAAATCTCCTTAATGCCATGTTCTAAGATCTAATTCACTATTATCCAAATTAGAGCGAATCCAGGCATGTTTGGATAATGCTTGATCCATTTCTGATGTATTTACTTTTAAACATTTTGCAGTTGAGTTTAACATGAATCATTGGGTAATATTACAATTTAATTTTGTTTCTGTTATTGTCAGGAAGTCCATCCAAGCGTGTGATGCAATGAGTACACCATTCCTCTTTAGTGATATGGCATTAAAAGGCTTCAGCTGCTGAAGGAATCAAGTGAAAACAATAAAGTTGACTGAGCAGTATGGTTGGGTTAGACAGATTTACTGCGCACAGAAGCTGTATTCTAGCAATCTCAAAAGATCATTCAAGAATTGTGAGATCACATATCACACAAGAATCCGTCTTGCCAGACATTAAGTAATGTGTTTGTGTTCGGCCAGCCAGTGACTGGACCAATCGGCTTCAACAAGACAAGTGGCAGCTAGGGGCGTGGTTTAGGTATGTGTGACGACACAAAGAGGTGACTGGTCCAAATCACATTGAAGAGGTTAGCGATGATCCAATATAATCAGTTCTTTCAGCATTGGAGAGTATTTCTTCATTAAAATGAGATCAAAGAATGTCACGAACGGTTTTTCTCCACGGAAATGTTTTCTCTGTTCTACTGTAAGAGTTTGATTTACAGATAGTCGATCCAATCACTTGACACTCCTTGTTTGTGGCTGTCCTTTTTCAAATGGCTTCAAATGATCATCAGATGTTTCTTTTGTAACAAACCATCTATACAGATATGATATATGATGATATGATATTCCTTTATTTGTCCCGCAGTGGGGACATTTAAAAAATCACAGCAGCGGTGCACATCAGAGCATCAATGAAAATAAATATTAAAAAACCCCACAAAACACAATACTAAATTAAAGCTGCAAGCAGCGATGTGCGGTTCCTCGTTTCTCCTTCGCCCGTCAGGGGTGGTGGCCGGACGCCGGCCCCCTCGGTCGAGAATGCAGGCCGAAAAAGTGGGTACGAACACTCTAGGGGGCGCTAGAGAGAATTTCTTTCATAAACAAATACGAAAACTCAAATCACAAATGTTTCACTAATTCTGATATGCGTGTGAAATGTCACTTTTTTGGGGTATGCGGTGTGCGGCCAGACAACGTTTGTTTCGAGAGAAAAATAAAAAAAATAACTCCTTGAAAAACAATAGGTTCCTCTATGACGAAGTCAAAACAAGGACCCTAAAAACTAAATACTAATACTAAATATACAGGGGGGAAATAAAGTAAAGTGCTGAGTTTGCCAGGATCACCAGCAATCTACTGCAGTGTGTTTTGCAGCCTGATGGCAGCAGGAAGGAAGGGCTTGTGGTACCTCTTCCTCAGACACCAGGGATGAATCAGCCGGTGGCTGAAGGAGCTGTGCAGAGCTGCGAGAGTGTCATGCATGGGGTGGGAGATGTTGTTCATCAGGGACGAGAGCTTTGCCATCATCCCCCACCACCTCCACAGTATCAAGAGGACACCCCAGCACGCTGCTGGCCTTCTTCATCAGCTTGTTCAGCCTCTTCCTGTCAGCCGCTGCCATGCTGCTGCTCCAGAAGACCACTCCATGAAAGATGGCTGATGCCACCACAGAGTCAAAGAAGATCTTCAGGAGTGCTGCCCTGCACTCCAAAGGACCTCAGTCTCCTCAGCAGAAAGAGTCTGTTCTGTCCCTTTTTATAGAGTGTGTGGTCAGCCCAGTCCAGTTTGTTGTTCAGGTGAACACCCAGGTACTTATAAGATTTTAGAATCTCAATGTCCAGTCCCTGGATGCTCACTGGTACCGGAGCAGTGCGTTTACCACAGCGGAAGTCCACCACTTGGTCTTACTGCAGTTGATGTGGAGGCGGTTCCGCTGGCACCATTCCAAAAAGTCCTGGTTCAGCTCATTCACCCACTGTTGGTCCCCCACAGGCTGTTGGTTGGGCCCCTTGAACCCCGACATCGCCTTGAGGCCCTTCCAGACCCCACTGATGTCATTCTGCTGCAGCTGGTCCTCCATTTTCGTCCTGGAGATATATTTCCCCTCCCTGATCTTCATCCTCAGCTCCCTCTGAACAGTCCTCAGTTTCTCCTCGTTACCCATCCTAAAGACCCTCTTCTTCTCCTTGAGGAGGGCCTTTATCTCCGGAGAGACCCAGGGTTTGCCATTTGAGAAGATCTTTACAGTCCTGGTGGGTACGGTGTTCTCAACACAAAGTTGATGTCGTCTGTGATGCAGTTGGGGAGTCAACTGGCCGGCCGGCGTTTATGAGATTGCAGTGAGACAAGGAGAAAATGCGATGTGGTGATCTTCGCAATAAAACATCTTTGACGGGACGTGTCAAGTCTCCGCCAATCAGCGTTAAGATGTCAATGGTGTTTGAGTGGATCGTGTTAGCTTGAATGTTAGCCCGCTACATCTACTGCTGTGATGTAGCATGGTGTATCGATACTAACAAGGTATCCGTACGTTAAAAACGATATGATTTAGCATCAATACTTTATTAAAAGAGCGCTCGATCAGCGCGCACATGCTGCTCCGTGTCAAGCTGTCTGCACGCAGCGCTCACAGCGAGTGAAGTGGCGGAGCTTTTGCCGACTGTCTTCGGTTTAAAAATATTCACAAAAAGATGCCAGAAGTGAAATATTTCAGTGCTTTGTCTCTTTTTTGGTAAAAAGTGAACCATACAGATATTTTATTTATTACTATTATAGATCAATATACCAGTATCGTATTTATGGTATCATATTGATGTTATGGTATTGTATCGAAATCTGGTATCGGGTATAATCATTTTAATGGCAGGTAGGGTATAGAAGATCGTGACAACCAGGTAGAGGCAGAACAGACTCAAGGAACAGACACATGGCTCAGCAGAGCACACAAGACTTGAAGACTTGTTCAGGCCCCAAAAAAGGAAGTTGGTTCATGAATGACCATATTATATATAATGCCAATTTATATTTATTACTATTATTATAGGGCCCGATCACTGACTTAGTCAGAATGGAGGACCCATTGTTCTTAAAATGGTTATTTTTAATGTCGATTTGTGGTCAGAACAATCAAATGACCGTAGGTCATACAACGTGGATTTGGTGTGACGACAGTTTGGTCAAAGGGATTTATTTATCATTTAAGCTTTTTGGTGGTAATGGCTCCTTGTTTACTTATCCGGCCCACATCTTTCAGAGGAAAAGCTGTGAAACGCCACTGTACACTAGTTGTTCACCACATGGACACAGGTGGTCTACCTCAAAGGAAGTCAAATGTTTCTGTCTGGTGGATCTGTAAATCTGCAAGTGTATTCAAGTTCATCATATCAACTTAAAAAGAGCTATGTCAATGTTCACAACTTGTTTCAACTGCACCTAAGAAGACGGTTTAAATGTAATATCAACACATCTCATAAGTGCTTTGCATAGGATGGCAGCTGCACTGCTTAATTGAGTAACGTGCTATAATGCGTTGAACATTTACCAGTAGACATTTTCTTTTTATTCACCCACTAACTGAATATATATCCATTTGTGTTGTCACCTCCACCTGTTTTTGTATCTGTCTACAAGATGGCAAGGTCAGCCTCCATGAAGCTCATAAACTAATGTAGACCTATTCATGTGCTCATCCCCGTTCCTTACTGCTGAACCTGAACGCAACAGATATAAAATAGGTGCATCTTGATTACTTTCTAATCTACACTACAGGAGAGTTTTGGTAAGCTTTACAATCTCTAGTATCACCATAACTGCACACGCTATCACTGTATGAATAGTTCAACCACGTGTCAAGAAAGCGTTAATTTTGTACGAGAGATGAATATCCAGGGAATTCTTTTGAAGAGAAGTCAATATTATTTATTTGTGAATATGGGCAGCTTGTAAATGTCAAGCGATTCAAACATGGTGAATTTTTTTAATTTTTTTAGTACGAGGATGTTGCTACAGGCCCGATTCAATAAATGTTTCCATTGGTCGTGATTTTAATGATTGGTCATGTAACACTCCTGTTGACACATCTTTTCTATTTAAAACTAAAGTAACTAGAACGGGCACTCGGTAGAGCGCATACCTTCGGATATCACAAGATTGGGCATTGAATTATGAACATTTTGGCATTAGTTGCATGCCAATTGGACAAAAATGTATCGTGCTATGGTAAAAAAAAAGATGTTGACCTTTCCATGACCTTGACCTTTGACCCGATTGATCCCAAAATCTAATCAAATTGTCCTCGGATAATAACCAATCATCCCACCAAATTCCATGTGATTCAAGAAGATTTGACCTGTTCATGACCTTTGACCTTGACCTTTGACCCGATCGATCCCAAAATCTAATCAACTGGTCCCCGGATAATAAACAATCATCCCACCAAATTTCATGCGATTCGCTTCAATACTTTTTGAGTTTTGCGAATAACACGCATACAAATAAATACATAAATAAATACATAAATACACGGCGATCAAAACATAACCTTCCAATGCGAAGGTAATAAAAGCTAATGGAAGTAAATGCATTGGTTTTGTAATCATGAATCCTAACTAATAAGGAGCAGCAGTAAAGCATACTGTGGACACTGACATGTCTGTGACAGGTTATACTTGCCATACTATTTCATGAAAAATGAAGCTTACTGGGTTAGTTTCACTACCTCGTCGCCTACGCTCTCTTAAATAATTTTCATATTGATCCAGTCTCATCTCATTATCATCCTCACTGGTGACAAGATTTTGCAAAGGAGGCTGTTTGGATTGGAGGTATTCATCGGAAGGTTTTAACTTATCCATTCCTGAATTCATGTAGAAATAGAAGGCTCTGTTTCTTCAGACAGCAGTGTTCTCATTTTAATGTCGAGCGTCGGATTGGATTTACGAACAAATATCAACTGATGAAATAGTATACATTAATATTATCTATACTGTCCAGCCGTAGAGAGTATATGGTAGCTAAGAGGTTGAATGTTAGAATCAACATGATGAGTATAAAATGAGTATAAAGTCTGAGCTCTTTATCTTATACTTAAGTTCACTGTTGCTGTCGCGTTGATTGTTGTTTGTCATGTCTAAAGTTGCAACTTCGGCCAAAAAAAAGTCCTCGTTTGTGTAAACATTCCTGGCAATAAAACGGTTTCTGATTCTGATTCTGATAATGATGTAATATACAACTGTAAACCTACATTATGACACATTAAGCACATTGAGGGCATATTACACGTTGTGACACTGTATAATTAGTACCAGTACCACCACTGTATCAGTTAGTATATACACATGTATAGCAGTTACTTCCCCTGTTTGGGAAGCTTGAGTGACATGTACCAGTACTTGAATAAAAGTACTTAGTTAGTGTTATACCACTGAGTACATTATTTAAACCACAGGTAACCATAATGACTGTGCTGATGTTTTTGACGTTCTTTTTTCCTTTTTTCATGGTACCACCTGCACTTATGTAACTTTAATTACATTGTACAAGTGCATGTCATGTGCTGCTGTCATGAGATTTGAAGCAAGATAGCCCCTCAGGATGTGTGATGTACTGAAATCAATGCCGACTGACCCGTTTTAACCCTCTGCTTCTCTTTTTTCTGACAGTGATGGAAGTAAGAGAGGCCAGTGGATCCCGTGTCAGCTCCATTTCCCAACGATCAACATGAAGGAGGAAATTCATCTCGCCCCTCAGAAGAGAAGTCCATCCGATAAGACCTTGCACCACGAGTCTTGATAGCATCTGTTCTGAAGTGTAAAAGAAACTTATAGAAAACATCACCGTCACCTTGCCGGAGGAAAACAACACTTCCTCCTATACGACCACTGCCTTGCAACTACTGGACCATTTAACGATGTGACCATACCTAAGACTGTTCCTACAACGACTGTTCTCCCACTACTGCCCTTTTCCCTTTGAAAACATATTTTTTACAAGAACTTATCAGAATATATCTCTGCACATATTGTCGATAACACTTTGGATCCCAGGAATTCAGCCTGACTAGCCTAAGACTTGAATCTGATTGACTTTTCCCTTGGATTAGAACATTCTTTGCAGCTATGGGTCCTCTGCGTTTTTCCATCACGCTGCAAGTGTTCCTCAGCGCGTGTCTGGGACTGGACTTTCTAGGCACACCAGGTCAGTGGGCACGCTACCTCCGCTGGGATGCCAGCACCCGCGGTGACCTCAGCTTCCAGTTCAAGACGGAGGCGTCGGAGGCGCTGCTGCTGTACTTTGACGACGGCGGCTACTGTGACTTCCTGCAGCTGTCGGTGGTGGAGGGCCGGCTGCAGCTCAGTTTCAGCATCGACTGCGCCGAGACCACCGTCGTGTCCGACAGACGGGTGGACGATGGCAATTGGCACTTTTCCAGTGTGAGCAGGTACAACCTGCGCACAGTGTTGATACTGGATGGCCAGGCCAAAGCGGATGAAGTGCGACCGCAGCGTCAGTTCATGAAAATAGTCAGCGATCTGTTCCTGGGCGGAGTGCCTCAGGATATCCGCAAAGGTGCACTCACACTGCCGACGGTGCGAAACATGCAGCCCTTCAGGGGCTCAATTACTGACCTCAAATATGGCATCTCACAGCCCCTTTTCCTGGGAAGCCTTAAGGTGCCCCTGGAGTCTGAAGGGTGGTGCACGGTGAACCTGTGTGAGAATGGAGGTACATGCTCGGTGGTGGACGGAGAGCCGGTGTGTGACTGCTCCAAAACGGAATACAAGGGCCGCTTCTGCATTGAAGGTAACATGCCATTGTCATTCACCCTGATGGACTTTGGCAGGACTCCAACTGTGAAACATATTTCACTCTCTTCAACTTTAACTTAATTAATACTTTTGTATTCTTACATTCATACATTTTTATTTATTTAAATTCCAACTGAAGGCCAGATTATGTCAGATTTGCCTCACAGCCCACAGCTCTTCCTGAGGGCTTGGTTTGATGCAAATAATTCAGAGGTCTGGGACCAACGGAAGTTGAAGGTATAGAATTAGGAAGAAAAAAAATCATCTACATAATCTGGCTTCAGTGAGTGTTCCTTCACATTTGGAGAACTGCAGCTGCCCAGCTCTTTTTTTCCAGCTGATTTTACAAGCATAGTGTAAATTAATTTGTCATGTTACTTTACAGGATTGTTAATTGTGTGTGTGCGTGCGTGTGTGAGTGAGATCCAACATGGTTAGCCCCTAAGGGCGCAGGTTGCCCGTGTCGGTCCTGCAGGCAGTGATAAGGACGCCTATAGAGAGAGCCCCCTTTCTTCCCCCAATCACAAAATGGCAGGCGTTTTATACCGCATCCTTTTGTGCTGATTTTTTTTTTCACCAGAGCTGTTTCAATCACAGCCGGCTGTACCGAGACCAAAATGGATTTTTATTAAAAAAAGAGCCCTTTACTCATTCCCCCTCCCCCCAAGTATTTTCTCCCTTTAGGCCTAATAAAAGGCACTCTTGCTTGCTTTATGTAGAAACTTGGATTTTCTGGGATTTGATCAATCCTGAGCTCTTCGGTAAACATTCAGTCGACACATAAAATGGATCCTGTAAGCACTGCTCCTTTTCAGGGCAAAAAACTCTTGTCATGTACTTAATTATTCACAATCGATGCACATTTTCAGGCCACTCCTAGCAGCGGAATACACAATGATCTAACTCCTGATGAGATAATCAATACCACTTCAATGAGAAAGTCTTTTCCATTTCATTAATTCCGATCAGAGGTCATTTGTTGTAATATATTTGTTTCGTTATTCCCCCCCCCCCCCCCCCCATCACTGAATTCAAGCGCTCTCCTTAACCTCTCACAGATATAGAATTTACATCTCATTTGGGCCGATGCCAAATCCCCTGCACACAGACAAAAGGCCAGGGAATCTGTAATTTAAAGATTAGTGTGTGTGTGCGTGTGTGTGTGGTGCTGAGCTGCTTTGACTTGATGGCATTTAGGTTGTCTTTTTATTGTCTCGAAGCAGCTAGCGCTCACTATTTGGGGCGGCTGTAGTTCAGTGGGGTAAGGGGGTCGTCCTGCAACCCCAAGGTTGTCGGTTCGATCCCGGCTCTCCCCATTAGTAGCAAGTCGAAGTGTCCTTGAGCAAGGCACTGAACCCCCAGTTGCTTGCCGGGCGCATCACTGCAGCCCACTGCTCCTTAATAACTAAGGATGGGTTAAATGCAGATAACTAATTTCCCCTTGGGGATTAATAAAGTACATATCTATCTATCTAGTATGTTACGTATTACAGAAAAGCTGCTTTGTCGCACAGTAGAGGAGACACATTTTCTCTATACGGCCTTCTGAGTACCAGTCACATCGATGGCTCTGTTCTTGTTGGTACAGGTCTGGGATCAGATCATGTTTGCCCCATCATCACTAATCTGCTGAATAGCTTAGCACCTTTCTCATCACGATTAATACTTCAGATCCATTATTTGACCTTGAGTCTGTGAGTCGGTTTATAGATCAATGTCTTGGACAAATTAAATATAATCAGTTTATCATTGAGATTTTTAAACTTAACGTGCTGATTTTGACAATTTCACACAAATGTCTAACGATGAAGTAGTAACATTTTTGACATGCATCAACTTGACAGGTTGGCATAAGCATATAACCACAAGGCGGGGCTTCTAACCTTTTCATTTTTAATGTCCAACATCACAAGTCTCATTTAACTATATCTGGAGAGCTTGCATGGTGCACACTGTGACACATCCCATAATATCACACATGCTGAGCACTCTGGCTGATAGAAGAGAAAAATACCACCAGCTCACCCGCTCACTGCGGCAACAGGACATATGTCTTTGTATGATACATTACGTAATATGTAGTGGAATAGAATCTTTAAAAAAAAAATGCACAATATACATTTTGTACATTTTGGTTAAGTGTGAGGGCTGGACATATAAAATGTAATCGTTTTGTACACACCGTCTGAATAAAACCAGCAATGTCATATAGTGCCACTCCACGCTCGCAGCTACAGTATAATGGTAGCTTTTTTATGTAGCTTTGTGGTATTGTCAACAATATTGTATTCGATCACACGTACTCCACATTCAAACATTTAGAAAACAACATATATAGGCTGAAAACGCGATCGGTATTTCATCTTGACTAAATGTTGTCATTCTTTTGGTTATGTTGTAACAATTCGCCCTTAGCAACTCAATCAAGGGGAAAAGGTACAATTGCTAAAAAAAAAAGGGAATGGGCGGATCTGTGAATTCTGGTGTTAACTCTCTCTGCTCAAATGGTCGTAAAAGAAAAACAGTCGATATGCGGAAACCCAAATGTTATTATATTAAATCAAATTCAATGCATCTGCAAGCCCCCAAAATGAACACATACACGACAAACAATCAAACCCACTGAAAACGAAGTATAATCCCCGGATCCCGACAGTCCCCAAAGTCTTTGCAGTCCCCCAAAACAAAAGTAAATGACTGCACGCGCACACACCCCCCCTCCCCCCAAAAGCCGGCAAACAGCTGACCGACCAGGCGGAACGTGGCGGGCGCGCGTTCAATCCCCGCGCTACTTCACCCTAGTCCGGTAGGTGCTGGGCCCAGTTCACAGTGTTCCTGCGCAGTCTTCGTATTAGTGATCCCGCCTGTTGGTATAAATCCTAAATAGAAACAGTCGCCGGATTGCTGCCGTTCTGAGTCCGCTCACAAGACCGCCGCCTGTCACCGCGCTCCAAACAAAAAAAACCTCGCGTCACCTCCCCCTCGTCACCTTTTATAACCCGTGACACGTACAAATAATAACAATAATTATAATTATAATACAGGACAACACATGATCCCAACTCAATACAAGTGTATGCGAGGCTGCATCTATCGTAACTGGGTATTTACGACACTGAAGTAAACGTTAAATACCTCAAAAACTGAAGGGGGCGCTAAAAGGGAAAAACTACAAAATGGGTTTAATTCCTCATTTATAATGCATTGTTCCACTCTTCATATATGATGGATTCACTATTTGTAAATGAAGTATTATGTAATGCTTAATAGAGTGCAGTTCTTATAAAGTGTTACCGTTTATTTTTCTCTGTAATAGTTGGTCATGCAGTGGCCTAATAATAATACATTTATTTTATAAGGCGTCTTTCAAGGCACTCAAGGTCGCCGTACAACACATTAAAACAGTTACAGTTAAGACAACCGTAGAGCAGCGGCAGCTAAACCTAGAAGCCTGGAAGTGTCTCTCTCTCTGGTCCTATTGCTCGGTAACACTCTATAATACTTAATATACAAATGGTGAATCCATCATTTATAAAATGTGGAACAATGCTTTATAAATGATTAATTAGGTGCTTACTCATACTTGACTAATGTTTCATAGCGAGCCATTGTTCCTTATTTCCCACCAAATAAAATGCGTCTGAGGCTGCGAAAGCTATTTTATAAAACAGCTTGTAAACTTTTATATACAGTCATATCTGTATTTAAACTAGAGTTTGGTGTATTTATGTAATAAGAATAAAGACACTTCTTGACATTGTATTGCTATTTTACCTGTTATAACTATATTAAACTCTTATGAAGAGAAGAAAAGAAATACACTGTCGTCCTACATTGAGGTCAATTAAACACACATAAGCAGGCCTCAACCCCTCCCCATATGTGTGGCTCCTCGGGTAGAGCAGTCGTCCTGTCACCACAAGGTAGCAGGTTCGATACGCGTCCTCCTCACAGACCATTAGCAAGACATTGAACCCCCAGTTGTTGCCCGGACTCTTCACAGCAGCCCACTGCTCATAGAATGCTAAGGATGGATGAAATAAAATAACTCTGAAACAAATAAGCCATGTCCACTATCACTCCCTCCAGGAATTAGACGCCACCGTTGTTCTTTCATTAATGACGGATGTTTATTGGATGCGGGCGCACTTCACATAACCGCCGTCACCATCCACCTTCAATCCACCGTCGAACTGTACAAAATACATTTAACAAGGTTGACGTTGACATTACGTAAAATACAGTTGACAAATATATGCGACGAAAACATTAACGTAAAACATAAACGTACCTCACTGGCTGCACATAACCACGAGGGAATGGGTCCACTTTAAACAGGTATTCTTCTCTTACTTGCACTTACTAGCTTCAACCACATGTTCTCCTGAGATTGTTGCAATCAAATGCGTCCCAGCGCAACACAGGACACGCAAATAGTTCCCACCAAATACAAAACAAAAACAAACCAACATTCAATAAACGAGTTGTACAAATAATATATATTCAACCAAACTTACTACAAATGACATAAATAACATTCATGGCAGTTACATCCACACTTCTACGTTTCCATTTTAAAACTCATATATTCTGCTACGCTAAAACTGAGCATCCTATAAGCAGAGTTTTAGACTAGAGGTTTGTAAACTCTCTGCAGCTTGATACCTTTCAGAAAATACTGTGTACTTGTTCTGGAAGTGTCTTTTAACATTACATTTGGTGTTTGTTAATTTATTGCCACATATCAAGCCTAAAGGTCAGTCAACATAGTTGGCAGTGAAAGCAAATGAATACGATTTTGTTGAATGTGGTGTTCTCTCACAACATCCAACAAAACCCCTCCCCATAACACACAAACACACACACACACACACACACACACACACACAGTATCACAGAGTCGCTCAGCACTGTCTGTGATGCGTGACTCACTGAGACGCAGACATGAACGCACTGGTGACCCTTGGTGGCTGATTGGCCGCCTACCCCAACCTTGATTTACGGCCTCCACATGGCGACCTGTTTCTCTCTCTCTCTCTCTCACCTATCTGCCTCCTGCCAGAAACCCTGGTCATTTTAATTTCTGACCAATATCCTAACGCATTTCTATTTTTTATTGTTTACACAAACATGAAATGTATCTCAGGACCGAGGGATGTGGAGGAAGTAACGGATCTAAAGGATCAAATCACTCTGTCTGTAAAGACAGTATAATAAACACTGTAGTTGGTTACACTCCGTATTCGTGGGGCAGATGACTGTAACAATCGTTCAAAAGTGGAAACAAGCACCAAATTTGGTATATGTTTCCCTCTGGGGTCATTAATTAAATAAAGAATGTTAGCCACTTACATTTCAAAAATGGCCGCCAATTTTGCTGCTTGACAGACATATTCTGCCACAGAATTGTACCCATGGGACATATTTTTATATTTTTACCATTAAATCCTCTATTATTTGCCCTGGGAATATCAATAATGTAAAAAATCTTAATGATTGAGGGTCTTTTGGTGACATCTCTTGTAAATAACATGGAAAAAGACAGAAAAATGATTTAATATGAAGAATATTTAATAAACAGAATGTATCATGTTATTGAGGAGGTTAGATCAATTTTGTTTTTCTGAGACATCTAAAATGTTTGAAAGTTCATTTCAGTTCTTTCTAGTCCAGATACCTACAGCTGCACAGAGCTGTACAGGTAAGACCAAACTGGTAACATTTGCATCTTCCTTTGCATTCTACCTTGCATCCACATTTGGTCAGCTGCTGTCCTCTCAGAGGACCTGCCACTGATCATCTTTCTTGGTCCATCCCCACTCAGAAGGACTCTCTGGTTCTGGTTGAAATGCTGTTTCCTGACTCCAAATGCAGCCTGCCTGGCTGAAGCAATGCTGCTTTAGTCAGAAGAATGGCTTTGTATGACCGCTGTTTTCTAGCAAACAAGTCCAACCTGGCATCATCCACTCCTGCTGCTTCACTGGATTTGTCATACATCATGACCACAAACCTTTCTAAATTCGTCAGGTCACTGTCATCTATTCTTGGTGGATAGTGGCTGAGTTTGGTGAAGACTTCAGAGCAGTGGCGGTGCGTCCATAGAGGGTGCTAGGGCGCCGCCCCTCTTAAATTTTGAGATGAAAAAAACGAAAAAAGAAAAAAAAAACCATCCTGTCAAAAAACATTGTATGCCAAATCATTTAAATAGTAAATATACCGTGTTGACGCGCTAAATGTGTGTGGGAGACCGTCAGCCTGTCAACAACCACTTAAGTTAATGTGAAAAAATATAATATATCGCCACTCATCCTCACGGAGAGAAGCCCCTCCCCTTTTTCGGGACACCGGCCAAACATGTGTGTGCGTGAGCAGCAAACATTTCACAGTCGTTTCGGCATGGACAGCTTCTCATTGGCGGATGAAACGTGAATCTTGGGTCACAAAAATGTGTGCTCATTGGACAATGACATCGTTTTATTATTTCACGTGACTGGACTATTCGGCAGATCAGAGACGTAGCCTATTGTTCCCTCAGCCCAGAGAGCTCCACGGAGCTACAGAGCAGGTTGCTAACGGAGCTGGTTAGCTGGAGCTCAGTGAGTAATGCGCTGTTTAGATCCCCCTGTCTGTTGTTCCAAAGTCCTGGGACTGAAACTCTCTGGACTACAACGGGGGGAGGGATCTAAAGAGCTGCAGACAAGTGTAAAGCACGAATCTTGCCGCAGTTATCTAGCTAAGAGAATGGAGCTAACTTGCTAACAGCATGAAGCTAACCCTGTTTGCAGAGCAGCAGAAGGAGACCGAACTGGCATCGAAAACACAACAAAGAAGTTCTGAAAACACACATTCCCTCATGAATAATGGAAACAGGCTGGTTTGATGATTGACTTTAACTAGAGAGTTATTGAGAAGTTTGACCACTTTAAAGAGAGGAGGCTACTTTTCTTTACACGTAGTAAAGACACCCAATGTAACATGTGATCTCTTTCTGACTATTCTGCTCTGAACCTCTTTCATGTGAGGGTGAAACTCTTTTATTTTGCAAACCTCTGAAACCCAACCCAATGTTTCTTAAAGCATTCTGCTCTGAACCTCTCATGCCCAAAGTTACAGTGTGTTGATAGTTGTTATTGGACATTGTTGAGCACGGTGTTTTCTTGAAATAAAGCGTTGTTTTTTACAATATTCTACTCAAAACCTCTTTTCTTCTCATTGTTGAGTGCTATTTAAACTGCGCCCCCTCCCAAAAAAAATTCACCAGCCGCCACTGCTTCAGAGGTTTCATCAAATACACCCCACGTTTGCCAAGCAGTCTTCTTCCCTTTGCCACGGAAGGCTGAAACAACATCACAGCCTGTAAAGGCATGGAAGAAAAGGATTCCTCTTCTCCTCTCTCTTCCTATACACTGACATAGGTCATGTACAGGAATCCACCTCATGTTCACTCCTTGACCAAAAGCCATCCATAACTGTTGTAGACCTGCTGCTTGAAGAACTGGTAAAGCACTGACTGCTATAACAAGGACGTCTGTATCACTGGCTTTGATCATAATGTTTTTGCTGCCATTTTTGACTGCATGCTTGGCATGGACAAAGATCCTGGTGTCCGCTTCCTCATGTGGGCATGAACTGACTTCATCTAGGTTGATGGACTGATTGCTGACAGCCTGCTCCTCTTTGGTCACTATAAGCACATTTGGTGTCAATGTTTGTGCAACCTTGTCAGGAAGGAAGTGGAACAACTCAGTTTTATTGTTGTCATTTCTAAGAAAGTTCCGCCAGTTAGTTGGTATTTTGCCATTGCTGGTCACTTTCCTTCTGGCTCCATGTCCTCTCTTAGACCTGGTCTCTGATTTCAGACTTGATTGCTGGTAC
Source organism: Pseudoliparis swirei (assembly GCF_029220125.1). Classification (NCBI taxonomy): domain Eukaryota; kingdom Metazoa; phylum Chordata; class Actinopteri; order Perciformes; family Liparidae; genus Pseudoliparis; species Pseudoliparis swirei. The sequence continues at coordinate 21,095 of NW_026613289.1, forward strand.
ACGTCAAAGACTATGTCTGTTCTCTTGTATTTCGCAGAGTATGCCTGTACTTTTGGGAGAAACTCAAATGATGCATAGTCGTCAAATGTCTTAGAGCTCCGTGGGGGCAAACTGTTGATGAGTGCTGAGCCATCAATGATAATGGTTTCTACTTCTGGTTCGGTATCATAGATTTTGACAAGAGACTCAAGTATGGCTGCCAACTGAGCTTTTTGAACAGTGTGGAGCCTCCCACCATCACTCAAGGCAGCAGGGAATGGCTGATTCTCATGTTTAAAAAACTCTTTGAGATCACATTCTCTGCTCTGACATGAGATAAAAAGCTTGGAGAAAAGCTGGCAGTCCTCCTTCAGCACTTTCTCTTTTGAACAATTGACTGAGAATGAGCCATGATGGAAGAAGTTTGTGCAGTTCTTCTTGATAGGCTCATAAAGCCTGGGCTCTTTTTCCTCTAATCCTTTCATGAACTCTTGGAAACGGGCTCTACCTCTCTCAAAGAGGGTATGAATAAACACAGCGACACTTGGGTTTGCAATATCCTTTGTGTCAAGTGAAAACAGATCATGGCTCTCCTCAGCAAAAGGATTCCCAAGATCCTCCAGGACACTGGTTAGCTTATTGACTCTATCAAGGAATGATATTTGAGCATGTTCTGTCTGTTCATGGTGACTGGTGTGCTTTGCACCCTCCCTGGCACTGGATGATGCTTCATATTGAAGAACCAAGCGGCTGACCTCAGGTCCAGCTACCATCCACCTCCTCAGTGCTGATGGATCCTCAGTGATACCTATGGCTCCCCCACTTGCCTTGATGACAGCATTGGCCTGTTCATGGGCTTGGTCAATAGCAATTGCTGAGAAGTCTCGGGCTGATTTGTGCACAACAAATTTTCCATTCTGAAACTCCTGTGTTATCTCAGGGTGCCTATGTTTTAGAGTCATGTCTCTGAGGTGGATAGGAAGCCATCGTGCATAATTTACATTGTTGTTGGCAAGAAAATATGGTATTAACTCTGCCAGAGATTGTCAATACAGGCTGAAGTTGGCTTCCCTGAATGATCGGATTAGCAGGAGAATCACAATTTCCATTGACCTCACAATTAGACTTATCTTTAGATTTATAAAGTGTATGGTGTTGTGTATGGTATCATTGTAATCCTTGACCATCAAAACATAGGGATAGACATTACCACTTTTCATTTATTGTGTTTGGCTGAAGAGATATGATGCAAAATACAGAATTTGGTTATGGAGGAAGGCAAAATGGTGGCCATGAATGCCACAAAGCATTCAATGATGCTGTCTATGGTATCATTGCAATCCTTGACCATCAAAACAATTGACGACCGTATTCTCATATGGAATCAGTCACGTTGTACTCAGTGCCACTCTGCCGCTCTCTTTGAATTGAATCTGTATTACAAACATTTGTTACTGTATTCAAGAAAATGTTCAAAGACATCTTCTCTAAACTTCTGTTCCTGACATAGAATAGAAAACCTTATTAATCCCGTGTGGAAATTCATTTGCCACCAAACATTCATACAGACAACAATAGACACAGTCCACAGAGCACAACAGACAAACACACTACAAGGAACAAACAAAACCAGAAGATGCCCCATAAAACATCAGAAAGATGCTAAATAAAGACCAAACCAAAAGTCCTTCAAATTAAAGACACAATGCAGTGTTCGTCCATGTCCTCTTGAGTGACACATCGGGTGCTAAATCAGCTTCCTTTGTGTTCCAGCCAGTGACCCAGATATTGATTGCAGACCGACGTCATTGAAGTTGTGACAATACCTTCAACGTGTCTTTGAGGAGAGAGAACGCTCATCAAATACTTGAGTTTTCATGTCAGTTTCAAGGACGCTGTGTCAGTTTCCCGTCAGCGTCTTTTCAAAATACACTTCCAACGTATTGTTTCAAAAATAAATAAAATACATTGTTTGTATTTGGACAAAAAAAATGAAAAGATCATAGTTTTGGTAAACCTTATCAAGACCTTTACACACAAAGGCAAAACATGCCTTGATCTTTTACTGTGGAAGGTCACAATCTTGATTGGTTGACGCCTCAGAAAAAGAAACCATATTCTGGAAAAAAATGCCACTTTTCAGCCAAGTAATATTTGCGTTCTTGGAGAAAGCATGACAAACACAAAATAAACAAGTGTACATTAAACAGACACAACATCATGGCCCTCTCACAAGCACACACTAGGAAACATCGGCTTTCAGACTGAGGTTCCCCCTCTAACAGATCTCCGCCCCGTGTGTCACCTCGCCGACGGTCCACCAGCTGTACGCCGTTGCCACCCTGACCCGAGCAGATGGCTTCAGCCGCCCCCCCCTCTCAGTTTCTCCAACCAGCCGTATGTTCACATTAACAGGAATCATGGCTGCTTATGTCTGTTACAAATATATTGACAATGAAAACGGTAATAATCTGATGAAAGAAAGCAGCCTTTAAAATATTTAATTATCACTGCTTTTCCTATTTTATCCAACACATCATGAATCATCCGTTGAAGTAATCCACTCGGAGCTCTAATCCCCCGCCAGCCTCACGTTATTTTCTGGCTATTGAATTAATAGTCATACCCTTACCTAGATTATGTGTCCTCTACTGAATACGTTTCACCCCAAGTCACCCAGTGATCGGTTATGATTTTATTGTTGGGAGAGATTGCTGAGGAGGATATAGATTTACATATTCAGAACTGTGGACATATTTTACAGTAATTGTATTTAGTTAAATCCTGGCGAGCCTGCCATTGGGAGTTGTACCTGTGAGCAGTGACTGGTCGCTCTACAAACATGTATAGTTTGCAGGTCACACACACACACAAATGCACAGACACACACACACCAAATCCTGGCGACAGAAAGAGAGGCACAATACAAGGGAAGTAAATTGTCAAAGGAAGTGGGTCAAGATAGAGAACAAAATAATGACAGAGTAGAAGGGTGGGCAGTGAACACAAGTGATCAGCAGGAGAGAGGGACAGAGAGATTGAGCTTCTAATGATGGATAGAGCATCAAACAGGAGAGAGAGAAAACTCCCCCCAGCTTCGGTCGTACCACTCTGCTCTGCAAATGTACACTGTCCCAACTCCTATCAAGGAAAATATATGTTTATTGTTCATTAGATTCGTATTATTGTTTTAAAAAATTCTGTAATTACTATAGTTCTAAAGAAAACCATTCTAATGCATTTGATATGCATATATATGTATATACGCAGATATCAATGGGAAAAAAAGAAAAGCCGTATGTTCAAAGTTTAAGTTTATCACATCAGTTTATCACTAAAGCATTTAGCAAGACATAGTGGTTTAACATGTGTAGTTTTCATGTCATTATTTATTATTTATTTTATTTTAAAACCAGTTATACCTTTATACAGTTAGAGCCATAAGTATTTGGATTGTAATACAATTTCTTATTTTTTCATCTTCCTCTACATGGATGTTAAATAAAGCAGTCAACATGTGGTTAAAGTGTAGACGTTCAAGATATTGGACAATTGTCTTACACATAGTTTGATGACCAGGTGTGGCCTGTTCCCTCGTTATGTCATCACAAATCAAGCAGATGAAAAGGTCTGGTTGTAATGCGCATATATATATATAAATATGTATATGTGTGTATATATATATATGTATGCGTGTATATATATATACAGGACTGTCTCAGAAAATTAGAATATTGTGATGAAGTTCTTTATTTTCTGTAATGCAATTAAAAAAACAAAAATGTCATGCATTCTGGATTCATTACAAATCAACTGAAATATTGCAAGCCTTTTATTCTTTTAATATTGCTGATTATGGCTTACAGCTTAAGAAAACTCAAATATCCTATCTCTAAATATTAGAATATCATGAAAAAGTATACTAGTAGGGTATTAAACAAATCACTTGAATTGTCTAATTAACTCAAACACCTGCAAGGGTTTCCTGAGCCTTGACAAACACTCAGCTGTTATAAATCTTTTTTTTTTACTTGGTCTGAGGAAATATTAAAATTTTATGAGATAGGATTTTAGAGTTTTCTTAAGCTGTAAGCCATAATCAGCAATATTAAAAGAATAAAAGGCTTGCAATATTTCAGTTGATTTGTAATGAATCCAGAATGCATGACATTTTTGTTTTTTTAATTGCATTACAGAAAATAAAGAACTTTATCACAATATTCTAATTTTCTGAGACAGTCCTGTATATGTGTATAAATATACACATGTGGTTGAAGTGTAGACGTTCAAGATATTGGACAATTGTCTTACACATAGTTTGATGACCAGGTGTGGCCTGTTCCCTCGTTATGTCATCACAAATCAAGCAGATGAAAAGGTCTGGTTGTAATGCGCATATATATATATATAAATATATGTATATAGATATGTATATGTGTGTATATATATATATTTGTATATGTGTGTATTTATATATATACGTGTATAAATATACACATGTGGTTGAAGTGTAGACGTTCAAGATATTGGACAATTGTCTTACACATAGTTTGATGACCAAGTGTGGCCTGTTCCCTCGTTATGTCATCACAAATCAAGCAGATAAAAAGGTCTGGTTGTAATGCGCATATATATATATATATATATGTGTATATATATACACTACCGTTCAAAAGTTTGGGGTCACTTAGAAATGTCTTCATTTTTCAAAGAAAAGCACTGTTTTTTCAATAAAGATAACATTAATCAAAAATACACACTATACATTGTTAATGTGGTAAATGACTAATCTAGGTGGAAACGTCTGGTTTCTAATGAAATATCTCCATAGGTGTATAGAGGCCCATTTCTATCAACTATCACTCCAGTGTTCTAATGGTACATTGTGTTTGCTAATCGCCTTAGAAGACTAATATCTGATTAGAAAACCCTTGTGCAATTATGTTAGCACAGCTGAAAACAGTTATGCTGGTGATATAAGCTATACAACTGGCCTTCCTTTGAGCTTGAAGTTTGAAGAACAAAATTAATACTTCAAATATTAATCATTATTTCTAACCTTGTCAATGTCTTGACTATATTTTCTATTCAATTTTCAATTCATTTGATAAATAAAAGTGAGTTTTCATCGAAGACATGAAATTGTCTGGATGACCCCAAACTTTTGAACGGTAGTGTATGTGTATATATATCAGTGGCGGGCCGTCAGGGCCAGCAAGGCCTTCTCTGCTGGCCTAAACATCATCAGAATATATATTTTTTTCTAAATATATTTTCCCACAAATATGTATTCAATTATTTCCCAGAGTAAGAGTTATTCTCTTAATTTCATAGCGTTCCTCTTGGTTGCGCTGCTGCCAGACCCAGGTTGAGATTTGGAGGGCTGGTCTTTATGTTAGATCTTTTATCCAATCATATTCAGCCGTCGTGTGTTGCCAGGGGGCTAAAATCTGCCCTTAGGCCTTCAGAATCAACATTGCGGGCGCTGGTAGCTTCAATTGAATGGGAATGACAATGTTGTGTCAACCAATCAGCTTTAGAGTTGGCTCCTCTAGGCCTTCTAGAAGGCCCCGGAACCGGCACAGGAGCAGCGAGCAGGCGGAGGGCGTGCACGTCTTTTGATTGGATTACCAATATTGAGAGGCGGGGTCTATGGGCAGGTAGATGCAAAACCTCAGAACTCGGAAACTGAATTTGATAAAGGAATTAATTTGCGGACTACAAAGCTGTTTTTTCAACCCACAATGAGGAAAGAAAGAAGGATGGATTTTGTGTTCAAATAATCAGTCTTCGGTGAGTAGGCATACAATGCATTCTATTTTTTATTAAATGTGTAGGCCTATGTATGTTTGGCACAAAATAAAATGGCAAATAGCAAGACGGAGAGCCGAGAGAAATGACATGCTGTTGTGTAGATACGATCAACATCAGACGGCTGTTTAGTTTAATAAATGAACAAAGACGTGCTATAGAGAAAATGACTGTAGGTCGCGATCGACGTATTGAGCAGCCCTGGTCTAGAGCCATGGCATCATAATGATAGTAATAAGAGGTGGATTAATTCGGGTGGGACTGTGTAGGACAGGGGTGCTCAATACGTCGATCGCGGCGACCTGCCAGTCGATCGCGGCGTAGTATTGGTAGATCCCATGACATTAAAAAAAATTGGCCCGCCCCCCTGTCACTTTCTCTATAGCGCCACATTACAGCAGAAGCATGTCATTTCTGTTTCTACGTGTCGCGTTAACAGTCCTCTGCCCGCCGTCTCGTGTGCCGCGGAGCTCCCGACACCGGTTTGCGCGCATTGGGACCGACAGAGCAAAGAAAAAGTCACTAGCACCCCCCCCCCGTCGGTCGATCGCCTTGACTCGGTCACATAATAAGTAGCTCGCATGCTGAAAAAGTGTGAGCACCCCTGGTGTAGGACCTCACTGAAGGCCCAGGCCCCAGGCCCACGGCCCGCCACTGATATATATATATATGTATATACTGTATATATGTGTATGTATACATATATGTATATATGTGTATGTATATTTATATATATATATATATATATTTAGGGCTGTCAGCGTTCACGCGTTAATCTATGCGATTAATTTGGCCGCGATTAACACACTAAAGTATTTTAGCGCAATTAACGCAACTTTGTTTACTTCCGGTGTACGTTGAAGTTGTTGCACTCTTCTGAGTGTCAAACCGCGGCAGTGCGGTTTGACACTGTTTCCGTTTTTAAAACAATTATTTCTCCGCGAAAATACGGAGCAGAAATAAATTTAAACTACTGGATTAATCAGTAGGGTTTCCTCTTCCGCCTCCTTCCTCCCGTCTGCTCCTCGAGATTCACAGAAGCCGTTTCTCAATATGCGTTCTTGTCCCTACATTTCTGTACTTGTGGACTCGTGAAACGTCATCAGTCTCAGCCCGAGTACATGTTCCAATTCAAAGTTCGCTTCTCAAAGCACGGTCAAAATACCCGGATGTGACTTGATTCTCCCACTTTCCGGAGGATGCATCAGAGGAGACTTGTGCGTACTCTGGCCAGCCGATATCCCAGAATGCATTTCACACCAGCAACCGGAAACAATAGCGGAGGAGAAAATAAACAACTGACAGTTGACTTTTTCTAAATACTACTGTTGTTGAGTAAGAAATGTAATGTAAGGATGTTTTCAGGCGAGAAGTTAGTTAAAAAATTAAATTTGTGCAGGTTTGTTATGATTCAGCCTAATAAAGATCTGCGCCGTAGATTTGAGGCTCTGCTCGCTCAGTATTTTAAATAAACTTTAACGTTGAACTATAGTGCTGTCTTTTTGAAATTGAAGGTTATTAGGGTCCTCGTCGACTTCGTCGTAGAGGAACCTATTGTTATTGTAACGATTTTTATTTTTATCCTTTGTCGTGTTCAAACGTCGTCTGCCCGCACACCGTGTGCCCCAGCAGACTTAAATTACACATGCACAAGCAGACCGGTGAAAATTTTTAGATTATTGAGTTTTCGTAGTTGTGTAAAAAAACATGTCTCAATAGCGCCCCCTACAAACTTTTTTTTTCAGAAGCAATAGCTTTCTTCCCCCGATGACCGATTGACTTCAGATTTGTTCCACAGGTCAGAATTGACCTGCTCTACAAAAAAGCCTCTCAGACCCCTAAGCTCCGCCTACTTAGATTTTCCGCCATTTTGAATTTTGTTAAAAACACTTTTTGTTTAACTCCTCTGAAACGCTTCGTCCAAATCATACACAACTTGCTGTGGTTCATTATCGGTTCGATGCCATCAGAAATCTTTGAAAGATTGTTGATAGGTCATTGTTTTCAGAAGATATGGACCAATGAACATCCAAGGGGTGTGGTATAATATGTAAAGACACCTAACTTCCAAATCACTTGGTCTATCTTCACCAAATTGGTAGCCTATGTCCACAAGGACACCCTTAACCTACCTTGATTTTTTCATAATATTGGAACATTAGGGGGCGCTACAATCAATCCCTCAAATTATGCATTTTTGGCCTTTTTTCATGTTTTTAGGGGTTGTAAAACCGTTAACTCCTCCTAGTGCTTAAACCCGATTCATTCCAAACTTGGGCAGTAGGGTCTTGAGACCTTTGTCTTGAAAAATCTTTGAAAGATTTCAAAAATATTAAACTATGTGCGTTTGCCGGACCGGCAAAGAAACGCCATTCGCCATGAAAATTGACGTTGTTGTAACTCGGCCATACATTATGTAATCTGCTCCATATTTCTCATACCTCATGACATAGTGACCCTGAAGACATCCATATGCTAATTTTTCCATATGCTAATTTTTTTTTCTGGAAAGAAACGCCATTCGCCATGAAAATTGACGTTGTTGTAACTCAGCCATACATAATGGAATCTGCTCCATATTTCTCATACATCATGACATAATGACCCTGAAGACATCCATATGCTAATTTTCCCATATGCTAATTTTTTTTCTGGAAATAAACGCCATTCGCCATGAAAATTGACGTTGTTGTAACTCAGCCATACATAATGGAATCTGCTCCATATTTCTCATACATCATGACATAATGACCCTGAAGACATCCATATGCTAATTTTTCCATATGCTAATTTTTTTCTGGAAAGAAACGCCATTCGCCATGAAAATTGACGTTGTTGTAACTCAGCCATACATAATGGAATCTGCTCCATATTTCTCATACATCATGACATAATGACCCTGAAGACATCCATATGCTAATTTTTCCATATGCTAATGTTTTTTATGGAAAGAAACGCCATTCGCCATGAAAATTGACGTTGTTGTAACTCAGCCATACATAATGGAATCTGCTCCATATTTCTCATACATCATGACATAATGACCCTGAAGACATCCATATGCTAATTTTTTTCTGGACTTGGCGCCAACTAGTGGCACTAGGAAGTTACATGTTTTTTACTTTTATACACTGCTCCTCGCAGATTATTCAGATCGCTCTCAAAATATACCAGAATAGACCTAAGACCTCGATGATGCTTCCCTGTGGAGCTCGTAGCGCCACGTTGAATCACATTCACATTTAATTTACATGACAAGGTCTAGACTTCACATGGATACACGTGATGCATGTATATGTTCAAATTGTCACAGCGCCCCCTGCTGGCAACCCTGGGCTCGCTCAAATCTGCTCCAAACTTCTCATGCTTCGTAGAATTCAAGGCCTGAGGATATCAACGAGCCTTTTTTCACTCAGAGTCCAAGCGCCACCGACTAGCAAAGTAAAATCAGTGTCGCGTGACAAACGGTCAAATGCCCGAACGCCGTGCATGCGCTCTCGGCCGAGGGGGCTGGCGTCCGGCCAGCACCCCCGACGTGCGAAGCAGGGTGAGGACCCGTTCATCGCTGCTTGCAGCTTTAATTATTTTTACTTTTGACTGAATTGTTTGCAATTACATGTGTAATATAACTATATATACATAAACAAATATGTATAAGAATATACACTTTTATTAATCCCCAAGGGGAAATTAGTTCTCTGCATTTAACCCATCCTTAGTTATTAAGGAGCAGTGGGCTGCGGTGAAGCGCCCGGGAAGCAACTGGGGGTTCAGTGCCTTGCTCAAGGACACTTCGACTTGCAACTAATGGGGAGAGCGGGGATCGAACCCACAACCCTGCGGTTGCAGGACGGCCCTCTTACCCCACTGAGCTAAAGCCACCCCATATATACACACAAATATATATGTATGTATATAACATATTTTTATATATATACATATTTATATCTACTCTAAATATTTATGAACACTATATATACACGGTTTTATTTTTTACACAATATATATACAGTTATATGCGTATGATTATTTTATTTTGAATTGTGTGCATATAAATAAATATTTATATACACACAAACTCTAAAAAAAAGCAGGGTTGTCATATTTTGGTTGACTAAAAAATAATTTACAGTGAATAATTGGAGTAAACTCATGAGCAAGAACAGCTGATGTGGCGACGTCATCAAGTTAGCTGCTGTTCCAAACAAAGAAAGACCGTCCTCCCGTCCTTCGGAGTCTGGACTCCCAAGACCAGACTCCAAAAGAACACAAGTCTGTACTCGGTATACTTTGAATTGAGAAACGGCTAGAGAAAAATAGGGGCGACGTGTCGGGTGACACGGCATGAACTCGTCACACGAAACCCTTCACCATGATCTGTCAATCCGTTTGTCTGTCAACATTTTGAGAAAAAAAACAACCAATAAAAGGCTCTACCCACCACTCAGGTGAGGCTCATTAGCAATCTGTCAGTCAGAGAAGCCAGAGAGCACGGCGCGAGGACCATTTTTTCCTTCAAGTTTGAAAAATGATCATTATATTCACTATTATGTACACTTTGTACAATTACTTCTGAGCCTCTGAAAATGTGGGGGACCATATTAAAATGTCTGTTAATGCTATATTTTGGTTATTTCCATTGAAATAAAGCTAAACATGACTGCTTTATTTAAAATCCATTGCTGTTGTGTAAATAGGCAACATTTGAAAAATAGTTTCACACTCAAAATACTTATGTCCCTAACTGTTTATGATTCAATTCAATTCAGTTTATTTGTATAGCCCAATTTCACAAATTACAAATTTGTCTCGGAGTGCTTTACAATCTGTACACATAGACATCCCTGCCCCAAAACCTCACATCGGACCAGGAAAAACTCCCAAATAACCCTTCAGGGGAAAAAAAAGGGAAGACACCTTCAAGAGAGCAACAGAGGAGGATCCCTCTCCAGGATGGACAGGTGCAATAGATGTAATGTGTACAGAAGGACAGATTTAGAGTTAAAATACATTCAATGAATGTGACAGAGTGTATGAATAGTTCATAGTAGGCATATTCCACGATGGAGACCTCCACGATCCATCAGGCAGATGGCGGTGGGGAGGAGGAGTGGGCAGAGTCAACAGTGGGCGGAGTTTCAACAGGACAGTGGCGTAGTCAGGAGCAGGAACTCCACGACCCAGACCTCGATGATCCATCAGGCAGATAGGATCTATGCCGTCTCATAGGGTCCGATGACCCCATGAGACGTGAAGTCAAAAGGACTCCGGGGAGAAAGCAGAGTTAGTAACGTGTGATTGAGAGATGAAAAATGCATCCTTAAGGAGAGAAAAAAGAGGAGATAGGTGCTCAGTGCATCCTAAACGTCCCCCGGCAGCTATAAGCCTATTGCAGCATATCAAGGGGCTGGACCAGGGCAAACCTGATTCAGCCCCAACTATAAGCTCTGTCAAAGAGGAAGGTCTTAAGTCGACTCTTAAACGAGGTGACTGTCTGCCTCCCGGACTGAAATTGGAAGCTGGTTCCATAAAAGAGGAGCTTGATAACTAAAGGCTCTGGCTCCCATTCTACTTTTTAAGACTCTAGGAACTACAAGTAGTCCCGCATTTAGTGAGCGCAGCTCTCTAGTGGGGCAATATGGTACTACAAGCTCCTTAAGATATGATGGTGCATCACCAATCAAGGCTTTGTAGGTTAAGAGAAGAATTTTAAAAGTGATTCTTGATTTTACTGGGAGCCAGTGCAGAGCAGCTAGTGCAGGAGTGATGTGATCTCTTTCTTAGTATTAGTGAGAACACGAGCTGCAGCATTCTGGATCAACTGGAGGGACCTAAGAGACTTATTAGAGCAGCCTGATAATAAGGAGTTGCAGTAATCCAGTCGCAAGTAACGAACGCTGAACCAATTTTTCTGCATCTTTTGAGACAAGATGTGCCTGATTTTGGAATATTACGTAGATGAAAGAATGCAGTCCTTGAGATTTGCTTTATGTGGGAGTTAAAGGACAAGTCCCGATCAAAGATAACGCCAAGATTCTTTACTGTGGTGTTGGATGCCAGGGCAATGACTTCTACAGAAACCACATCACCAGATAATTGATCTCTGAGGTGCTCAGGGCCGATTAAAATTACTTCGGTTTTGTCTGAGTTTAACATCAAGAAGTTGCAGGTCATCCATGTTTTTATGTCTTTAAGACATGCTTGAATTTTACCGAGTTGGTTGCTCTCCTCTGGTTTTATCGATAGATATAGTTGAGTATCATCTGCATAACAATGAAAGTTTATGGAGTGTTTCCTGATAATATTGCCCAAAGGAAGCATGTATAAGGTAAATAAAATTGGTCCAAGCACAGAACCTTGTGGAACTCCGTGATTAACGTTGGTGGTTATCGAGGCATCATCGTTTACAAATACAAATTGAGATCGATCTGATAAATAGGATTTAAACCAAATTAGTGCCGTGCCTGAAATGCCAATCGACTGCTCCAGTCTCTGTAATAGGATGTCATGGTCAATGGTGTCGAATGCATCACTAAGGTCTAACAAGACCAGTACAGAGAGGAGTCCTTTATCTGCTGCCATTAGGAGGTCATTTGTAATTTTCACCAGTGCTGTCTCGGTGCTGTGGTGTTTTCTAAATCCTGATTGAAATTTCTCAAATAAACTATTATGATGTAGAAAGTCGCACAACTGATTTGCAACAACTTTCTCAAGGATCTTGGAGAGGAAAGGGAGGTTAAAGATCGGTCTGTAGTTAGCCAACACCTCTGGATCCAGAGTGGGCTTCTTCAGGAGAGGTTTAATAACGGCCACTTTGAAGGAGTGTGGTACGTGGCCTGTTAGCAGAGACACATTGATAATATCTAATAGGAAGCTGCCAATTAAAGGCAAAACGTCTTTAAGCAGCCTTGTCGGGATGGGGTCCAAGAGACAGGTAGACGTGTTAGAAGTAGAAACCGTTGACGATAATTGGTCACGGTTGATGGGAGAAAAGCCCTCCAAATATACACCAGGGCATACAGCGGTTTCCAAGGCCATTCCACTTGAGGACAGATTGGTACTGGTTAAGGGCAAGAGATTATTAATCTTGTCCCTAATAGTTAAAATCTTTTCATTAAAGAAGTTCATGAAGTCATTACCACTGAGGTCTATAGGAATACTCGGCTCCACAGAGCTGTGACTCTCTGTCAGCCTGGCTACAGTGCTGAAGAGAAACCTGGGGTTGTTCTTATTTTTCTCTATTACTGATGAGTAATAGGCTGCTCTGGCATTACGGAGGGCCTTCTTATAAGTTTTAAGACTATCTCGCCAAACTAAGCGGGATTCTTCCAGATTAGTTGAACGTCATATGCTTTCAAGCTTTCGTGATGTTTGCTTTAGTATGCGGGTCTGAGGGTTATACCAGGGAGCAAACCTCCTCTTCCTCACTGTCTTCTTCTTCAGAGGGGCTATCGAGTCCAGTGTCATTCTCAGAGAGCCTGTGGCACTGTCAACAAGATGATCAATCTGGGAAGGACTAAAGTTAGACCAGGAGTCCTCTGTTATATTGAGACGTGGTATTGAATCGAATGCAGAAGGAATCGCTTCTTTAAATTTAGCTACAGCACTGTCAGTTAGACATCTGGTGTAGAAACTTTTGACTAACGGAGTACACTCCGGTAGTATAAATTCAAAAGTTATGAGGTTGTGGTCTGACAGAAGAGGATTCTGTGGGAAGACGTTCAAATGCTCAATGTCAACGCCATATGTAAGAACAAGATCAAGCGTGTGGCCAAAGCTGTGAGTGGGTTTCTGTACTCTGGCAGAAGCCAATCGAGTCCAACAATGAGATGAATGCAGCACCTAGGCAATCATTATCAACATCCACATGGATATTAAAATCTCCTACAATAATAACTTTATCAGTTTTAAGAACCAAACTTGATATAAATTCTGAGAATTCAGATATAAGCTCTGAATATGGACCTGGTGGCCGGTACAGAATCACAAATAGAATTGGCTGTAGTGTTTTCCAGGTTGGATGTGAAAGACTAAGAACAAGGCTTTCAAATGAGGTGTAGTTTAATTTAGGTTTAGGATTAATTAATAGGCTCGATTCAAAGATGGCTGCTACTTCACCTCCTCGACCGGTGCCTCGAGGAACGTGAGTATTAATATGACTTGGAGGAGTCGATTCATTTAGGCAGACATATTCTTTATGGCTCAGCCAGGTTTCAGTTAGACAACATAAATCAATGTGATTATCTGATATTAATTCATTTAGAAACACAGCTTTAGATGACAGAGATCTAATATTTAGGAGACCACATTTAATAGTCCTGTTTTGTTGCACTGCTGAAATAATGGTGTTAACTTGTATAAGGTTACTGTGTACGACTCCTCTTCTGCTTTCTTTTGATAGAATTAATTTAAGTTTAAGTGGCCGTGGGACAGACACAGTCTCTATGGAGCTCTGGGAGGGACTGGGTGAGAGGGGGCGGATGCCCCGGGGGAGGGATGTGCTATGGGGGACACTGGGTGACAGGGGCGTGGGGCTACTCTGTTTCTGCTTTATGACATTAACCCTGCGTTGTCACAGATATGGCTGTCCGTTGATCAACTTGGTTATGTTTGCAGAAACGAGACGCGCTCCGTCCAACGTGGGATGGATGCCGTCTCTCCTCATCAGATCAGGCTTTCCCCAGAAAGTCTTCCAGTTGTCTACGTAGCCCACATTATTCGCTGGGCACCACCTCGACAGCCAACGGTTGAAAGACGACATTCGGCTATACAATTCGTCTGTCTGAAAATTTGGGAGAGGGCCAGAGAAAACGATGGTGTCCGACAACGTCTTGGCATAAGCACACACGGATTCCACATTAATTTTAGTGACTTCCGAGCGGCGGGCTCGGGCGTCATTACCACCGGCATGTATTACAATCTGACTGTATCTCTGCTTGTCCTTAGCCAGCAGTTTCAAACAAGACTCCACGTCGCCCACTCTGGCCCCCGGGAGGCACACGACTGTGGTCCGCGGCTTCGCTATTTTCACGTTCCTGACAATCGAGCTCCCGATAACCATGGTGTGCTCCTCAGCGGGTGTGTCGCTGAGCAGGGAAAACCGGTTGGAAACGTGAAGTGGTTGGTGCACAGCGAGCTTCTGTGTAGACTTACTACTCCTGCGAACAGTTACCCACGATCCCGGCTGATCGGGCACCACCGGGGAACAGCTAACAGCTGACTGTAGCTCCGCTACGGGAGAAGGCGGGCTAACTAGCATAGCTGTCTGAGCTTCGATGGCGCGGAGCCGTGCATCTAACCCACTTAGACCTGCCTCCAACCTAGCAAATAAACTACACTTGTTGCATGTATCGTTATCATTAAGGGAGGCAGAGGGATAACTATACATGAGACACACTGAGCAAGAGGGAGCGGGAGGGAGAGAAGAAGAAATCATGCTCGCTGCTGAGCTGGCAACCGGACCTTACCGGAAGAGTGAGATGATGCGTTCAGGATGATGCTCTCACTACTACAGCTGTGTCTCTTCTGCCGTGTTCACACCAAAAGCATTGTGAATTTTCGCTAGGAGTGGGGCTTATCTCCGTGAAAAGTTATATTTTCTTTGCCGTCCACCACTAGTTCTGCTTTATACTTGTTGTGGACATCCCACAAACGTCGGAACATCTAACGCCCTCGTGTTTGCATACCTGCAAACTTGTCACCTTTCGGTGTTATTCACCGTTTTGAAATCAAAATAGGTCATCCACGTGAATCGTGTAGATCCGAAGAGTTTTTGTTTTTAGGGGAGGGGGGGTCAACTGGCCCGCTGCCGTTGAGATTGCAGTGAAACGCGGAGAAAATGTGAAGTGGTGCTCTTCGCAATAAAACATCTTTGATGGGGCATGTCGAGTCTTGGCCAATCAGCGTTAAGATGTCGACAGTGTTTGGTGGTTTAGGTTAGCTTGAATGTCAGCCCGCTACATCTACTGCTGTCACGTTGCACGGCGTATCGATACTAACAAAGTACCTGATGGAAATGTCACTCTTGCCTGGATGCAAAACTTGAGAGCCCTGATGTAGTTTCATTAATATCTTGCTGTGGGCTAATACTAATATTACTGCCATTTGTTAAGTGTTGAAAAAGTTGGTAAAAAGTGAACCATACAGATGTTTTATTCATTACTATTATAGATAAATATACCAGTCTCGTATTTATGGTATCATATTGTTTTTATGGTATTTTATTGAATTCTCGTATCGGGTATCATGATATTTATGGCAAGTATCGTATTGAAGTTATAATGTTGGTATCGTGACAACAGGCAGAGACAGAACAGACTCAAGGAAAAGTCCTTGAGGACTGTTCAGGCCCAAAAAAAGGAAGTTGGTTCATGAATGACTTTAACCATATTATATATAATGACGATGTATATTTGTTATTACTATCATTATAGGGCTTAGTCAGACCTTTTGCTCTTAAACTGTTTATTATAATTATTTAGAATTTAGATTTGTGATCAGAACAATAAAATGACCGTAGTTGTAATTCTAAAAGCTTTGAGGCTTCATCAAACAACGTCGATGTGGTGTGGTGACAACAACAAAAAAGTCACCTGCACACTTTGACCTCACATTTTTTTTCACCTTCAGGTCAAAATTTCCACTTGACTCTCACTTTATGATAAACGCCATATTTTCAAGATTTTCACTGTGGATATTGATTGATTCCAGGGGAATTCCAGATTCTTATGTCCGTGGACCCATGGCTGTAACGACCTTGACACTTTTACACTGCAGAGGCTCTTAGAATAGCAAAATCATCAGTATGCTGTATATTCTCAAACGTTACTGGAACGTGGGACTGGAAACTTCACTTAAAGTATAAAGACCAGAAACTTAAAATAAGATCATTTTAGGATGTCTTATCCTCAGGAATCAGATGCCAATCACATGTCTGCACTGAAAGATACCGAAAATAACAAAAGTGTGTGTGTCATCAGTGTGTTTACTGACGCTGGATATTTCATCTGAGACTGAATGCTCTAAGACCAAATGTTGCTGCTTCAACACCTCGTTGCCTTAAACTCTGCATTGTAAATGACATGCACATGGCCGTGCTCGCTGCCGGCCCTTTGTATGGACGAAGTGTATCATATTTTGCATGATATTCAACATGCAAGTAATACGAGTGTTTCTAATACTGGCTTTGTTTGCTTGTTTTCTCTCTCT
>NW_026613290.1:0-36790 GCF_029220125.1 Pseudoliparis swirei
CCCCCTGGGGGCGTGGAGTCTGGTCCCCCGGTGTACTGTTGGGCTCCTGCTGTCGAGACTTGAGGAGGGGGGTTTGGAGTTGGGGTCGGTCCATATCCTCCTCTATGCGAGCCCTGAACCGTTTCCCTGAGACCCGCTTGACTTGGGGCACTCCCTGGCTAAGTGCCCTGGCTGACCGCACCCCCAGCAGAGCCTGGGGCCGGGGCGTGGTCGGTGTGCTGGTTGTAGAGACACAGCTCTAATCAGTTCAGTCACCCATGCCGGTCTCTCCCTCTGAGTGACTCGGCATTGCAGACCGTACGGCAGGTGGACCCTCTCTTTGACCGCGTTCAGCCGCTACACCCCACACATTCTCTCTCTCCACGGCCATCTCCAAGGCCGACTGCAACGACTGTGGGTGTTGTAGTTGCACTTGGACCCGCAACTCAGTGGGGGAGATTGCTCTGATGAACTGGTCCCGTGCCAGCTCGCTTTGTACCCCGGGGGGCATGTGTACATAGGCCCTCCGTGATAAGCATTCAATGTCATTGGCTAACACCCGCAGCGGCTCCCCAGGTTTTCTGCAGCGGTTATTTAGCTCATTACGCAGGAGCTCCGGCTGTAAACATTGTCCAAACCGCCTCTGCAGGGCCCCCACCAGCGCTTGATAACTCCGCCTGTCCTCCGGGCTCAGCAGTAGGAGGCAGGACAGCGCATCGTCCGTGAGACACAACGCCAGCTGCAGTGCTTTAGTCTCCGTGGACCATCGCCCAGCATGTGATAGAAGTTCAAATTGGGCAAGGAAGGCTTCCCAGGCCGCCTTACCGGAGTATTTCGCGTTCCCGTCGGCGTAACTGAGTGTTGGCCGCAACCCTCTTCCGGTATCGCTACATTCCGCGGAGAAACGGCGCGAAAAGTTGCTGCGGGACTCAAACCCGCGTCTCTGGCCATCTTCGCTGCAGACTCTCTCAGGCGATGCCTCGCCTCCCTTGTAGCTCCCGTGAACTCTCTGGCGATGTCCTCTGACCATCCGCAAGCTCCCTCCTCCTCCATGTCTCTATCTTCTCTCTTTACCTTCGTCCCGCCGACACGATCCATGCCAAACAGTCGGCTACCCGGCTAGCTCTCTCCACGCTAGGTTAGCTCTCCACCGGATTTATCAATCTTGTTAGTCCGAAATCACTTCTGACACCAATGTAACGTCTCAGACGTTATGGACTGATGACACGGAGACGGGACGGCGTTATTACTCCTTCTTTATTTGGGGCATCCTCCAACACAGACAGCGTGTTCCTCTCAGCTCCGCAGCTCCAAACGTCAACAACCACAGTTCTCCGTCAACCCCTTAACTTCCCGTTTCCCAACAGGTTAACCCCACCTCCCCTCTACTCCGCCAATCACAGGGTCGCTACACATGCATCAATTCTAATATAAATCAGAAAACGCAATAAAAGACTACAAAACCTCAATGACAACATTTTATTGATAAAATGACTTACATATTAATATAATCTTCCCTTCCCCTCCCCACACTCTACAGCAGCCACCCAGTCCCAGGCGGCGCTGCCGTATCAATGCTGCAATGCCACTGCTGGCGTTGTATTGTGATGGCCACAGTGACATGAGGGTGGACTTCAGGCTCACCCGAGAGTCATTCAACGCCCTCATGGCTGTGCTGGGCACTGACTGACCACGGTTGGGGCCCCGAGATCTCCTGTCTAGTTTTTATTTTTTGGCTTGCCAGCGCCACCTCCTATCGGGTGGTGGCCAGGGCCTTCGACAGGCCCCGGGCTCAGTGCATGATGCCAGGGTCCTGAATAACAGCCCCATCTTCTATGAGCAGTCATCCCCTCCACCAGGATACTGTATCCTTGGGGATGGTGGCTCCCCCTGCCTGTCCCAACCCATCTGCCTCATGACCCCTTCAGGCAGCCTGTCCACCTGCAAGCTACAACTGCTGCCTGTCAAAGGTGTGTTGTGGAGAGGTCCTTCGGGATACTGAAGACGCGATGGCGGTCCATCTTCTTAAAGGCCCTGGAGGTGGATGTGAGGTGCCAGAGGTCATTGGAGCCAGATGTCGGGAGGGCAGCAGAGGACCAGCACCAGCACCTCCAGGAAACGTCTCTGGGGCAGGAAACAGAAATAGGATAGCCATTCAGTGCTCTGTCCCAGACCACGATTACATTTAAATTAATACATAATAGACATAAAACTAATCTACAAAAAGAAATGGAAACGTCAATGCACTACTAAAACAAGTAATTTATCTGGGGACATCTTGGATCTGCAAGAGAGGGCTATTTCCTCTCTCTAATCAGACAGTTGCAATCACTACCAAAACTAATTAAGAAGAAACAAATTATGTTTTTTTAAATTTTTAGGAACGACGCTACACTATGGAACAGTGGATCCCAAATGACTTAGAAAGAGAGGTACACCTCTAAGTCACATGGTAAAAGGCCTCAGTGAACATGACTGACTGACCATTAGGACTATAAAAAGCAAAAAGACAGAAGAGAACTTGAAGATCCTCCTTACTACAGGGCCCGACCGGGGCCTGCCAAGACTAAACTTGATAGTGTATTTTATACATAGACCGGAAATGACTGTTATATGAAACCTGCCAGTTGTGTGTCAGCCTCATGGAGGGAAACTTAGGCCGTGTCCGACTTCTACTTTGACATGACTTTTGTTGTCACAGGTCTTCTCTCTGATTGCAGCAGCTGGAGAAGCCATGGATTAACACTCACAGGACATTGTGGGCTATTTGATGTCACACTTATAGTCCCGCATGCAGTTCTAAGATCTTCCATGCTAGAAGACTTCTCACCTCCTCTCTGCTCAGAGATGGTTCAGATATCATGTTAGAATAAGCGTGACATTACGGTGGCAAACGCCATGGCGAAATTTAACTCAACTACACTTCTTCCGACTGCAGACATGGAGAGCCTCATGAGTAGGTCCAGGTATGGCAACAGACATGCATCCCGGACCTGATCTATTGGACACCTCCTTCCAATGCAGATTCAAAGCTTTATCCTGTAGCTATCCAGCTCACAGCACAACGGGCAGCGGTCAGGTTGTGGCGCTACATCACATCACACACTTGTTGGTGTCAGGCTTACTGCACACCGATTCAGAACAAGTAGCAGAGCTGATTGCACTCACAGGGATGTAAGGTGGCAAGAAGGTCAAACTAACAATTACACAGGCTCACTTCATGTGTATCTGGAGCGTACATGATCCTTGGGCCTCTGTGGGAAAGATGTTACCAGAGGATTTCTAACAGTGGCAGCAACCTATCACACCACCACGGTGGAGTCTTGAAGCTGTTTCAGTCGTTAAATGTGAAGCTCACATCATCTTCTTTTGACCTGTGTCAATGTAGTAAACATAGTGGTAGATCTGGTGGCAAAGGCGACTGCCTTATCGGGCACCCTTTTCTCCCTGTACATAGACTGATTCAGTCCTTAGGCCGAATCTTTCCACAATTCATTCTTTTACCAATGCCAGGAGCGCCCCGATGGATCAGCTCTGGTGCCACTCTTTGAGTCGAGGGTCAGACAGCCCAGACGGGTAAAGTTCTTATTTTGCCAATGCCGCTTCTCTTCCATACTTCTAAGATTTTCTCATGGAGAGGAGACCACATTGAGCAAAGGGGAATGTGTAATGCTCTAAATGCAAGTTCATACACTAGAGCATTGTTAACATTTGCAATAATAACAACAGCAGGGTCACCGCCCACATGCAGATACACTTTTGAACAGTTAGTAATGTATTTTAAATCTCAACGTTTTTAGGTTGTAACATCAGGCATCATTGTTCTTTATCATCCTCAATCAGCTGATTGAGTTGGAACGAAAAGTGGTACTATTAAATCTAAACCAGCTTAAATATTTGCTGCAAGAGACAGGCCTATCTTCGGTGAAAGCTTACCTTTCCATGAGTGCTTTTCACATGCTTGCATGTCTTGATCTAGGGAACAAACTGCTGGCCTCAGCCAGCACGGGAGATAGTGCTCGGAGACCCCCGCACTTTTGGACTGGGTCCAGTAGAGACACGCTTTGACAACTGACTCATAATGAAGACAGCATGCCAAGATATTGTGCTAATCTCATCATCCTCACACTCAGCACTCTCCACACACAGGTAAAAGCTGCTTCCCTCACCCAGCCACTGCGATCCAGCATCACCTGAAAACAGGAGACTGGGTGCTCATCAAGGATCATGGGAGGAAGCTTGTGAAGCTAGAGACACTACATGCGTCCCTTCCAAGTACCCACGACAACGGAGACGGTGGTGAGAGAGGAAGGAGAGAACAACGTGAGGGTCTCACGCCAGCTCACTGCAAACGAGATGTCCAAAACCCAGAAGGAGAAGGGCAGCCATAAAGGTCCGGAGACCTAAAGGGGAAGGATGAGAAAGCGAGCGCCTTCCTCCAGCAAGTAGTGCAGCCAAGCTACCAACAAGCGCATCCATTAGCAGTGACGTAACCAAGCACCTCACTCATTTTGCACCTTGACTGGGAAGAGAGAGGAGTGCAAACCCATAGTTTCTCAAACCGCAAAGCTGTCAGTATATAAATCAGTGGTAGGAGGCAGAATCATAAAGTAATAAGGTGTAGCCACCCCAAGAAGCAGCAGCGATGGAGAAAGATCTCCAGCATCAGGACCTCCTTTGAGGAGCACGGATGCAGCCAGAGCAAAAAGCATGCACTCACTGCTTTCTCTGAACACGGACAGCAAGGGGATACTGTTTCACTGAACTTTGAATTTCAATTACAAGACATATAAACGGCAAAGATACCAGTTTCCGTTTCATCTCATTTAAGAAGGGGCAGGAATTGCCCAACAGGACCCGATGTGTTCCTCTCTCCTCGTCAGATTGATTGATATTATGTAGAGCGAACAACTTCATCAAATAATATGTGAGGGGGTAAGTGGCCTACCAGCAGGTCAGTAAAAGGCACAGCCAAAACCAGCACCTATTGGATACATGCACTTTGCAGCCCAACACAGGGTCTATTCAATTAGAAAATAGGTATACAGAGCATACCTTGAGTCAAAGTCAAGCATTCATCTTGGACTAAAGCATAATTGTACTAAATCCTTAATAGACCAGACCTAGAGGTGGAGATTCACCAACCCAAAACCATCCATTCTGATCTATTCTGTGACTCAATATCATTGTCATGGTAATTTCCATGCGTGTTAGGATAAATCTAATTTGAGAATAGTGGGTAACAAACATAAGATCGGTACATAGTGGGTATTAGTAGACAAAAACCATACTTTGCAACTCAGAGGTTGAGCGATGTGGATGTTTGAAATCTTTGTGAATCTACACCACGGACCTGTATGCTTTCGAAGAATGTTTAACATTTTGTTACTTATTTTCAGAAAGTTAAACTTTGTCAAAAATGACAAAAAGAGAGTTATTGTTGGAGGAAAAATGTCAACAGTTGTCTCTCCCATCTGTCTATGGGGGATAATCTAATCCTGTGTGGGGTCATGTGAAAAGGTCACAAACCGATGACTTGAGGTGATGGACCAACCGGAAAGGTCACTCAAATGTTGGGGGGTTGCAGAATAAACAGAGCCGTCAGGGATCTCCACTTCCTCTTTAGTGGTAGCAGATGGACTCTGGAATGTGCACGTCTTGGCGATGTGTATAAGAAGGAACGAGCCGATGAAGAAAGTAGCATTAAGCCGGAAGCTCCTCACAGAGGAGGGTTCAGGGCTTTGCTCCACTCAGCTGGGTGTTTCCATGACGTGGTTGATGTGATATACTTATTTGTTCCATGACTTATTTGTCTAGTTGAATCACTTGTCCACTTGTTTGTACCTGGCTCACATTCTGATCATTTGCTCAGAACTTGTTACTATATAATAAAGTGTGATAGGACCACCGTGCTTAGAATACTCTTGATTTCTCACAAGGCAGGTGGAACATTTATTCCACCACAGGGTCCACTGGGCGGGTACTTTCCACTGGGCGGGTACTTTCCACTGGGCGGGTACTTTCCGGTGGGCGGGTACTTTCCACTGGGCAGGTATCACTTTCGATGGCGGGTACTTTCCACTGGTGTACTTTCCGGTGGGCGGGTACTTTCCACTCGTGGTACTTTCCAGTGGTGTGGTACTTTCCAGTGGTGGGTACTTCCGGTGGGCGGGTACTTTCCACTGGGCGTACTTTCCGTGGGCGGTACTTTTCCACTGGTGGTGCTTTCCGGGTGGCGGGTGCTTTCCACCGGGCGGTACTTTCAGTGGGCGGGTACTCCACTGGTGGTACTTCCGCTGTGGGCGGGTACTTTCCAGTGGGCAGTGTACTTCCAGTGGTGGTGCATTTCCGGTGGTAAGGTACTTTCCGTGGTGGTACTTTCCGGTGGGCGGGTACTTTCCACTGGGCGGGTACTTTCCACTGGGCGGGTACTTTCCGGTGGGCGGGTACTTTCCAGTGGGTGGGTACTTTCCACTGGGCTGGGTGCCTTTCCGGTGGTTGGGCGGGTACTTTCAGTGCTCCAGTGGCGGTGCTTTCCAGTGGGCGCTATGATTATTATGGTTGTGGACATTTAAAGAGACAGTAGACCTGCGTGGCTGTAGAAAAGTAATGCGATGAGTTCAGAACATTTCTGTTAAAGGTGAAGCGTCAAACTGAAACTGAGATCCTCTGGGCTCAGGCCTCAGTCCTGAGGCCCTGGAGGGCCACTTTAGCAGAACGGAGCTCCAGAAGGTCTCTGGAGAGGACTTCTTCTGGTTCAGCTGGATCCACTGTGGACCGGCAGTGTTCCCTCAGTCCACCGGTCCTCCTCCTTCTCTTTCTGTTCTCCATCTTCTCTTTCTGTTCTCCATCTTCTCCTCCTTCTTTCTGTTCTCCTTCTTCTCTTCTGTTCTCCATCTTCTCCTTCTTCTCTTCTGTTCTCCATCTTCTCCTTCTCTTTCTGTTCTTCTCTTTCTGTTCTCCATCTTCTCTTTCTGTTCTCCTTCTTCTCTATCTTCTCTTTCTGTTCTCCATCTTCTCTTTCTGTTCTCCATCTTCTCTTTCTGTTCCTGTATCTGTGGATTAGATTCTTTGTCATTAGTAAAATGTGTTTTTGAGATGAATGTGGAGAGCAATAAAAAAAGTGACTTTTAGAGAACTTGACCTTGTATTCTGTTGTCTCATGTAAATATGATGACTCAGCGTTTGGACCACACAGTCACACTTCCTGTCGGTCCTGGTCCACCTGAAGCCTCCCAGTAGGATGGACACGTGTCCTGGACCAATGCAGAGGTCAATGTGAAACTAGTCCAGTCAGTAGGACCAGGTCTAGGTGGATGCAAGGGGCTGAATGAGGATCAGAACCTCGGCAGCTTGTGTTTAGGGTCCTGTACTTGTGTTAGCAGGGGTCATCTTTATTGCCCTTGCTTGTATAACGCATGTGCTGGGGGGGGCAGCAGGAGGCGGGTCCAGCAGGAGGCGGGTCCCTAGGAGACAGTGCAGCCAAGGACCAGAACTGAACCTTGTGGATGATAAACCGGAAAGACCCCCCATCTAACCGACTGGTGGGCCACGTGGCTCCTACAGGGTCCTGGAGATCCTATTACAGAGACTGGAGCAGTGATGGTCAGCCTTCAAACACGTGACACTAAGTTGGTTTAAATCCTATTTATCAGATGGATCTCAGTTTGTATTTGTAAACGATGACGCCTCGATAACCACCAACGTTAGTCACGGAGTTCCACAAGGTTCTGTGCTTGGACCAATTTATTTACCTGTATACATGCTTCCTTTGGGCAATATTATCAGAAACACTCCATAAACTTTCATTGCTATGCAGATGATACTCAACTATATCTATCCATAAAACCAGAGGAGAGCAACTGTTAATTGAGACTAATTGTGCTCCCAATTATTGTTTATACATTTCAGGTGTGCGTGTCGTACGACCACGGTCTATATAAGCTGATGCACCTGCAGATAATAAAAGCGCTTGAGTACCATTCTTACAAACTTGCATCCAGTGTTTTGTCCTCCCAAGTTTATATATGTTGAAAGTCGATAGTCAAGCTCTGCTTAACAACCAACTCGATGAAATTTCAAGCACGTCTAGACATATAAAACATGGATGACCTGCAACTTCTTGATGTTAAACTCAGACAAAACAACCGAAGTAATTTCAGTCTGAGCACCTGAGAGATCAATGATCTGGTGATGTGGTTTCTGCAGAGAGCATTGCTCTAGCATCCAACACCATGTAAAGACCTCTGTTCTCTTGGATCGGTCCTTTAACTCCACGTAGAAGAACATCTCAAGGACTGCATTCTTTCATCTACGTTTAAACAATCAGGCACGCGTCTCAAACATTCCGTTTCTTAGAGACTCTACATACAGAGACTCTACATACCAGAGACTCTCCATGCAGAGACTCACCGCCACCATTGACTCTTGTGATGCTTTGAGAGGGCGGGATCGTGAGGCGAGGCGTATGGGTGCACAAATCAAGATGACAGGCGAGGGTTTCTTTAACTCAAAGTTTTGTAATTAGATTCTTCTTAATAAAAAGGTAAACTTAACGCCAACAAAAGTACGTTGTACAAAACAAACATAAGTGCTTCAGTCTTCCTCTGATTCATTGTCTTCAACATGATCTCAGAGCTCTCTACTGGAGCTCCTCTCTATCTTCACCTCACACCAGCTCCCTCACAGGCTCATCAGCCTCATCCCTTTCAGCTGTGCAGCAACCTTGGCCCGCCTGCACTGCTGAGTGGGATTGTAGTCTTTTACACTGGATGTCATGCTGGTTGTAGTCCCTGCTTGCAACCACGGGAAGGAAATGTACCTCCAATTAATCACCATTCATCTTATGACATCACACTCTACATACAGAGACTCTACATGCAGAGACTCTACATACAGAGACTCTGGCATGCAGAGACTCTGCATACAGAGACTCTACATGCAGAGACTCTACCCATGCCCAGAGACTCTACATACCAGAGACTCTACATGCAGAGACTCTACATACAGAGACTCTACATGCTGCAGAGACTCACATACAGAGACTCTACATGCAGAGACTCTACATACAGAGACTTCTACATAGGATTATCTCAGAAAATTAGAATATTGTGATGGTTCTTTATTTTCTGTAATGCAATTAAAAAACAAAAATGTCATGCATTCTGATTCGTACAAATCAACTGAAATATTGCAAGCCTTCCTTTATTCTTTTAATATTGCTGATTATGGCTCAAGCTTAAGAAAACTCTAAAATCCTATCTCATAAAAATTTGAATATTTCCTCAGACCAAGTAAAAAAGGATTTATAACAGCAAAACAAAAATCAAACATTTGAAATGTGTTTCCAGGTGTTTCGAGTTAATTAGACAATCCAAGTGATTTGTTTAATACCCTACTAGTATACTTTTTCATGATATTCTAATATTTAGAGATAGGATATTTGAGTTTTCTATTAGCTGTAAGCACTAATCAGCAATATTAAAAGAATAAAAGGCTTGCAATATTTCAGTTGATTTGTAATAAATCCAGAATATGAGCATTTTGTTTTTTCGACCAATTGCATTACAGGAAAAATAAAGAACTTTATCACAATATTCTAATTTTCTGAGACAGTCCTGTACATGCAGAGAGACTCTACATGCAGAGACTCTACATGCAGAGACTTACATGCAGAGACTCTACATGCAGAGACTCTACATACAGAGACTCTACATGCAGAGACTCTACATACAGAGACCTCTGTGCAGAGACTCTACATACAGAGACTCTCACATACAGAGACTCTACATACCAGAGACTCTACATGCAGAGACTCTACATGCAGAGACTCTACATACAGAGACTCTACATGCAGAGACTCTACATTACAGAGACTCTACATGCAGAGACTCATGCATACAGAGACTCTACATACAGAGACTCTATGATCCAGAGACTCTACAGCAGAGACTCTAAATACAGAGACTCTACATACCCAGAGACTCTACATACAGAGACTCTACATACAGAGACTCTACATAAAGAGACTCACACATACCTGAGACTCTACATACAGAGACTCTACATGCAGAGACTCTACATGCAGAGACTCTACATACAGAACTCTACATACCAGAGACTCTACATACAGAGACTCTACATACAGAGACTCTACATACAGAACTCTACATACCAGAGACTCTACATACAGAGACTCTACATACAGAGACTCTACATACAGATACTCTACATACAGAGACTCTATATACAGAGACTCTACATACAGAGACTCATACATACCAGATACTCTACATACCAGACTCTACATACGCAGAGACTCTACATACAGATACTCTACATACAGAGCTTCTCTACTGGGAGCTGGTCCTCGGGTCACTGAGCTTATGACGGGATCCTTTGTGAATACTGTATTTGTTTGATGTATTATAATAATTAATTTTATTATTATATTATTAACCTCTGTTCCTTATATTCTGACTCTGCTCCTCGATGTAGGTCAGCTCTCTGATCTCATTGGAATAACTGATGTGTGTAGTTTCCGTCTGTGTTGCCATGGTTACAGTGCCAGTGGGATCTGCAGTCTCCAGCACAGATGATTGAAAAGAAAAAAGAAAACAAGGTTATAAAAATGAAGGTAATATCATAGCATTTCAAAATAAAGTTCATAGTACAGTATGTCAACATAAAGGTCATTCAATTCAATTCAGTTCAGTTTATTGTGTATAACCATAACAAACTACAAATTCCCCTCAGAGGGATTTACAATCTGTACACATAGACATCCCTGACCTTTGACCTCACATCGGATCAGGAAGAACTCCGTGGACATGGAACCCTAACCCTCTGTGGACATGGAACCCTAACCCTCCGTGGACATGGAACCCTAACCCTCCGTGGACATGGAACCCTAACCCTCTGTGGACATGGAACCCTAACCCTCCGTGGACATGGAACCCTAACCCTCCGTGGACATGGAACCCTAACCCTCCGTGGACATGGAACCCTAACTCTCAGTGGACATGGAACCCTAACCCTCCATGGACATGGAACCCTAACCCTCAGTGGACATGGAACCCTAACCCTCCGTGGACATGGAACCCTAACCCTCCGTGGACATGGAACCCTAACCCTCCGTGGACATGGAACCCTAACCCTCAGTGGACATGGAACCCTAACCCTCAGTGGACATGGAACCCTAACCCTCTGTGGACATGGAACCCTAACCCTCCGTGGACATGGGACCCTAACCCTCTGTGGACATTGAACCCTAACCCTCTGTGGACATTGAACCCTAACCCTCTGTGGACATGGAACCCTAACCCTCTGTGGACATGGAACCCTAACCCTCCGTGGACATGGAACCCTAACCCTCAGTGGACATGGAACCCTAACCCTCTGTGGACATGGAACCCTAACCCTCAGTGGACATGGAAACCTAACCCTCCGTGGACATGGAACCCTAACCCTCAGTGGACATGGAACCCTAACCCTCCATGGACATGGAACCCTAACCCTCAGTGGACATGGAACCCTAACCCTCAGTGGACATGGAACCCTAACCCTCTGTGGACATGGAACCCTAACCCTCCGTGGACATGGAACCCTAACCCTCCGTGGACATGGAACCCTAACCCTCCGTGGACATGGAACCCTAACCCTCCGTGGACATGGAACCCTAACCCTCAGTGGACATGGAACCCTAACCCTCTGTGGACATGGAACCCTAACCCTCTGTGGACATGGAACCTAACCTCCGTGGACATGGGACCCTAACCCTCAGTGTACATGGAACCCTAACCCTCTGTGGACATTGAACCCTAACCCTCTGTGGACATGGAACCCTAACCCTCTGTGGACATGGAACCCTAACCCTCCGTGGACATGGAACCCTAACCCTCCGTGGACATGGGACCTTAACCCTAACCCTCTGTGGACATGGAACCCTAACCCTCTGTGGACATGGAACCCTCTGGAACTCTTCGTGGACATGGAACCCTAGCCCTCAGTGGACATGGAACCCTAACGCTCTGTGGACATTGAACTAACCCTTAACCCTTCGTGGACATGGAACCTAACCCTTGTGGACATGGAACCCTAACCCTCCATGGACATGGAACCCTAACCTCTGTGGACATGGAACCCTAACCCTTCGTGGACATGGAACCCTAACCCTCAGGACATGGAACCCTAACCCTCTGTGGACATTGAACCCTAACCCTTCGTGGACATGGAACCCTAACCCTTCGTGGACATGAACCTAACCCTCCATGGACATGGAACCCTAACCCTCTGTGGACATGGAACCCTAACCCTCCGTGACATGGAACCCTAACCCTCTGTGGACATGGAACCCTAACCCTCTGTGGACATGGAACCTAACCCTCTGTGGACATGGAACCCTAACCCTCTGTGGACATTGAACCCTAACCCTCTGTGGACATGGAACCCTAACCCTCTGTGGACATGGAACCCTAACCCTCTGTGGACATTGAACCCTAACCCTCTGTGGACATGGAACCCTAACCCTCTGTGGACATGGAACCCTAACCCTAAGGACCTCTACACCCAGCGGTGCAGTACGAAGGCCAACATGATCCCCAGAGACCAGGAGTCCTTCAGTCCTCCCCACCTGTTCTGTATATGTCTGTATTTATTACTTTACATAACACACATACTCATAATACATATGATGTTAAATCATGTTTTATATTATATATTTAATGAGCTTTGTGAGATCTGTGTTTCCTGTGGAGCTGACACTAAATAAAGGAGGTTTCTCAGAGGACATGTTTCAGAAGATGAACACTCATCAAAACTCATCAAGAAATGAAGATACATCTATAAATATGTTCATATCCAGCATGTTTATAGATTCTGTGTGACGGCATGGATTTTAAAGGGGATCGACCTTTCTGTTAAAAACAGTTCTAGTAATACAAATAAATATATATATATATATATATATGAGAAATGGATATTAAGAAAATGATTTGAGTCATCAGAACATTGACACTGACACAGTGTTCCATATATATATATATATATTTATTCCTACCCCTAAGCAACACACACAGTCCCATCGTGTACAATAGGTGTTTATTAGCATGACAGTTTCGTACCAACACAAATGGTTTGCTCTACTTGAAGACATCTAAAGCCGAGCGCTCTGTGGCTCCACTGGACTCAAACACGTTACGTCATCACAGAGCGTCCACAAGCATCATGCTGGACATCGAGGCCTCAGAGAGGACGCCACTCTGGATTCAGGAGCTGCCTCAGGCCCGGCAGGAGGTACCCGGGTCCTGCAGAACCCACCGCTGTAGGACCTGTAAGACCCTGTGTGCTCCTGTTCTGGGTTCTGTTCATGTTTTAGGTTCTGTTCATGTTCTGGGTTCCGCTCATGTTCTGTTCATGTTCTAGGTGCTGTTCATGTTCTAGGTTCTGTTCATGTTCTGGGTTCTGTTCATGTTCTGTTCATGTTCTAGGTTCTGTTCATGTTCTGGGTTCCGTTCATGTTCTGTTCATGTTCTGGGTTCTGTTCATGTTCTGTTCATGTTCTAGGTTCTGTTCATGTTCTGGGTTCTGTTCATGTTATAGGTTCTGTTCATGTTCTGGGTTCTGTTCATGTTCTAGGTTATGTTCATGTTCTGGGTTCTGTTCATGTTCTGGGCTCTGTTCATGTTCTAGGTTATGTTCATGTTCTGGGTTCTGTTCATGTTCTGGGCTCTGTTCATGTTCTAGGTTCTGTTCATGTTCTGGGTTCTGTTCATGTTCTGGGTTCTGTTCATGTTCTGTTCATGTTCTGTTCATGTTCTGTTCTAGGTTCTGTTATATAACACATCCTGGTTATCAGGACCGGCTCCCGGCCCCTGGGCTCTCCAGGGTCCCGGGCCTCTGCGTCCTGACAGACTCCTGTGAGTCCGGTCCCCCGACACTGAATCCAAAGGCCCGGCCCAAACTGCTGCTCCAGTTGGTGTTGATTTACCCTTTAAAGAAAGCTGGAGAACCCAGTGAGGAGCCGGCTCTGGTCAAGCCTGGACTGGGTCGACGGTGTCTCCTTCAGTTGGTGTTTACAGGACAGAAGTCTGTGAGGACATCCCTGACTCACAGAGCACCAGAACCAGTCTCCAGAGCACCAGAACAACCCTAACCCTGACCTTAGCCTGACCCTGACACAGGACATTCAGAGAACCTGAATGCTTCCTCCCAACAACCAGCGGCAGGAACACATTCACTCCTCTTCCTCTTCTCTGCCACACTATCCCTCTGCACCGGCTGGCTGCTTGTCGGTGCTGGTTACCTTCTGCCCCAATGAATGGGCTTAGATCACCCAGTTGTTGGATTACCTCCCCCCCTTCCTACTCGTTGCAAGTCATGTCTAAAATGTATGTGCTTATGTGCTAAGGTGTGTTTCTCCTGCTCCCACACTGTACCCCTCTCGGGGCATAGTCGGGGGGTTGGTGTTTTTTCTCGCCTTCTTCCCTCATGTTATGCTGTAATCTTTCATCCACCCTTTCTTGTAATTTCGATGCTTTTGTACCTGTACTCTGGCAAACGACAAATAAATATATCAATCAATCAATCAATCAATCAAGTGTATATATATATATATATATATATATATATATATACCATAGGTCAAGATGCATAGAGGATAGATACATTATTATATGTTATAATATTGTGAATTGGGTTTAGTTTCAATTGAGTGCAGGTGCACATCTTGAAGCTGGTGGACTACGTCCAGCTGACCTCAGAGTCCACTGGGTCTCTGGTATTCCTGATCCAGGCTGCGGTCCCGGGACAGGGCCGAGGCTCATTTGTGATTTTGGGCTCTACTCAATAACCGGAGACCAGCGTGGTGCTGATCACATGTGGGGATCTGGTCTACAGAATCAGTGGTTGACATCCAGTCTGAGTCTCCTGGTACCAGCAGGGACGACTGGCCTTCATCTACAGGACTACGTTGTTCATCCCCTGAAGAAGTCTCTTTGGGAGGACCCTTCAGCCCCTCATGACACCTCCTCGTGCTCCTGCAGTGGTCCACCCTACCCCAGGCTTCTCATCTGGCACCATGTTCTTGTACTGGCACAGCAGCAGGTTCTTGAAGGTCTTCTTGAAGGTGGCGCTGTACAGTGCGTAGCAGACCGGGTTGATGGTGGAGTTGACGTAGCACAGCCAGTAGCCGACGGCCCACACCGTGTCGGGCACACAGGACTGGCAGAAGGTTGAGATCAGCACCATGACGTTGTACGGGGTCCACGTGATGATGAACGCCAGCAGGATGGCAAAGATGGTCTTGGTCACCTGAGAAGAAGAGCAGAGAGAGAAGGTGATGTGGTCTCTGCTTCCTGCCCGCGAGAAGGGGAGTTACTCAGAGAACCAGCCAATCAGCAGTCAGCTCTAAACTGTTCCCTCTCTGAGCTTATTGCTTCAGCTGAGGTGGCCTGCAGGAGAGGAGACCCAGGAGCTGCTCACATAACAACGTCATCTGGGGGAGCAACTACCTGGAGAAAGGTTACGGGGCAGAAGAAACAGTGTTCCTGCCACAGAGCACGGTCTCAGGCTTGATCCTCAGGCCGACTCTTACGAGCTGATTCCACATCCACTTTACCTCTTGGAAACCGCACAGCCTCATTTGGCTCTGGGGACTTTATTGCTCAAAATAACAAGCAAATATATATAGAATATATTGATGTTGCACATCGAATTAAACAGCAGAGCCTGGGCTACAAGAATCAGTCAGCCATTTTAAAAATCAGATTTTTTAAAAACTAAAATAATCATAAATATATAATTATCATAATTTAGCCCACTCAGCATGTTTTGAACCAGCACCATTAGCTGGTGCTATCAGACAAAGCCTGAGAGTAAAAAGCACCTGATACCAGTCCGCACTGATTCCGACATGTCACAACCTCTAAAGCATCAGAATCTGAGCCAAAGACACATTGTCCACTTTATACTTTTAGAATCAGCAAAATTCCTCTTACCATCGTAACTTTTTTTGAGCAATTGTAAACATCTCTTGTTCTGCCTGTTTTAGTGATATACATGCCTAAAAGGTGCCTAATATTTCGAGACTGAAATAATATCGGCATTATAATTATTATAACTATGAGGATTTTTTTCGTTGCCTATTTAGTGGAGCCCCTCAGGACGTGGTGCCCTCTCCCACAGCGCCAGTAGTGCGTTATGGGAGCCGGGCGGGCTGCTCATTCAACTCCTCTGACATGCAGAGTAACATGTGACATGTGGAGGGAAGGTACTCTCAGACTATTCAATTCAATTCAATTCAGTTTATTTTATTAGCTCCAATTTCACAATTTACAAATTTGTCTCGAGTGCTTTACAATCCTTGTAACACATAGACATCCACTGCCCCAAAACCTCACATCGGACCAGGAAAACTCCCAAATAACCCTTCAGGGGAAAAAAGGGAAGAAACCTTCAGGAGAGAATAGGAGGAGGATCCTCTCCAGGATGGAGAGATGCACATATGTCATGTGTACAGAAGGACAGATTTAGAGGTTTAAATACATTCCTAATGAATGTGACAGAGTGTATGAGATAGTTCAGGCATATTCTCACCATGGAGACCTCCACCATCCATCAGGCAGATGGCGGTGGGAGGAGGAGGGCGGAGTCTCAACAGTGGGCCTTGAGTCTCAACAGGACAGTGAAGTCAGGAGCAGGAATTCCACCGGCTCAGACCCGATGATCCATCAGCAGATAGGATCTATACCGTCTCATAGGGTCCGGATGACCTGGCCCCGCCAGGGCGTGAAGTCAAAAGGACTCGGGGAGAAAGCAGAGTTAATGTAGTGTGCAGATGAGATGAAAAATTCATCCCTAAGGAGAGAAAAGAGGATGATAGGTACTCAGTGCATGTCCCTAAAACGTCCCACAGCAGCTATAAGCCTATAGCAGCATCATCAAGAGGCAATGGACCAGGTGAACCTGATTCAGCCCTAACTATAAGCTCTGTCAAAGAGGAACGTCTTCAGTCTACATGAGGGGGCGGAGTCTGCCTCCAGGTCTGAAGGTGAAGCTGGTTCTACAAAGAGAGCTTGATAAATTGTAAAGGCTCGGCTCCCATTCTACTTTTTAAGACTCTAGAACTACAAGTAGTCGCGCATTTAGTGAGCGTAGCTCTCTAGTGGGGCAATATGGTACTACAAGCTCCTTAAGATATGATGGTGCATCACCAATCAAGGCTTTGTAGGTTAAGAGAAGAATTTTAAAAGTGATTTCTTGATTTTACTGGGAGCCAGTGCAGAGCAGCATAGTGCAGGAGTGATGTGATCTCTTTTCTTAGTTTTAGTGAGAACACGAGCTGTGCAGCATTCTATAAGATCAAACCTGAGTGGACCTAAGAGACTTATAGAGGCAGCCTGATCATAAGGAGTTGCAGTAATCCAGTCTCACGGTAACGAACGTACAAGTGAACTAATTTTTTCGCATCTTTTTGAGACAAGATGTGCCTGATTTTGAAATATTACGTAGATGAAAGAATGCAGTCGCGAGATTTGCTTTTACGTGGGAGTTAAAGGACAAGTCCCGATCAAAGATAACGCCAAGATTCTTTACAGTGGTGTTGGATGCCAGGGCAATGCCGTCTGAATCCACATCACCAGATAATTGATCTCTTAAGAGGTGCTCAGGGCCGATTGAAATTACTTCGGTTTTGTCTGAGTTTAACATCAAGAA
Organism: Pseudoliparis swirei; assembly: GCF_029220125.1. Lineage (NCBI taxonomy): Eukaryota > Metazoa > Chordata > Actinopteri > Perciformes > Liparidae > Pseudoliparis > Pseudoliparis swirei. The sequence continues at coordinate 17,692 of NW_026613290.1, forward strand.
GTTGCAGGTCATCCATGTTTTTATGTTTTTGCAGACATGCTTAGAATTTTATTTGTGTTGGTTGCTCTCCTCTGGTTTTATCGATAAATAGTAATTGAGTATCATCTGGCATAACAAATGAAAGTTTATGGAGTGTTTCCTGATACATATTGCCCAAAGGAAGCATGTATAAGGTAAATAAAAATTGGTCCAAGCACAGAACCTTGTGGAACTCCGTGATTAACGTTGGTGGTTATCGAGGCGTCATCACGTTTATAAATACAAACTGAGGATCGATCTGATAAGTAGGTTTAAACCAAGTGGTAGTGCCGTGCCTGAAAATGCCAATCGACTGCTCCAGTCCCCTGTAACAGAGATGTCCTCATGGTCAATGGTGTCGAATGGTGGCACCAAGGTCTAACAAGACCAGTACAGAGGAGTCCTCATCGCACTAAGGCTCAACAAGACCAGGGACAGAGAGGGTCTCAGCACTAAGGTTCAACAAGACCAGGACAGAGGTTCTATCAGCACCTAAGGTTCAACAAGACTAGGACAGAGAGGAGTCCTATCAAATTAAGGTCTACAAGACCAGCACAGAGGAGTCCTTATCGCCATTAAGAGGTTATTTAATTTTACCAGTCTCGGTGCTGTGGTGTTTCTAAATCCTGATTGAAATTTCTCAACAAACTATTATGATGCAGAAAGTCGACAACTGGGATTTGGCGTACCACCTCTCGCGGATCTGGAGGAAGGAGGTTAGAGATCGTCTGTAGTTAGCCAACACCTCTTCAGATCCAGAGTGGCTTCTTCAGAGAGGTTTAATAACAGCCACCTTGAAGGAGTGTGTGGCATGCGGCCTGTTAGCAGAGACACATTGATCATATCTAATAGAGAGCCGCCAATTAAAGACAAAACGCCTTAAGCAGCCTCGTCGATGGGGTCCAAGAGACAGTGGCAGACGCGGTACTGGAGCAGAAACCGTTGAAGATAATTGGGTCACGGTTGATGGGAGAAAAGTTCTCCAAATATACACCAGGGCATAGCGGTTTTCCAAGGCCATTCCACTTGAGGACAGATTGGCACTGGTTATGGGCAAGAGATTATTAATCTTGTCCCTAATAGTTAAAATCTTTTCATTAAAGAAGTTCATAAAGTCATTACCACTAAGGTTTATAGGAATGCTCGGCTCCACAGAGCTGTGACTCTCTGTCAGCCTGGCTACAGTGCTGAAGAGAAACCTGGGGTTGTTTTTATTTTTTTCTATTATTGATGAGTAATAGGCTGCTCTGGCATTACGGAGGGCCTTCTTATATGTTTTAAGACTATCTCGCCAAACTAAGCGGGATTCTTCGAGATTAGTTGAACGCCATATGCGTTCAAGCTTTCGTGACGCTCGTCAATGTGCACTAAAACAAGTAATTTATCTGGGACATGTGATCACAAGAGAGGGCTATTTCCTCTCTCCCAAATCGTATTGTGGTAGTGCAATCACTACCAAAACTAATTAAGAAGAAACAAATTATGTTTTTTTAATTTTTAGGAACAGCGTCATACTACAGACAGTGGATCCCAATGACTTAGAAAGAGAGGCACACCTCTCGTCCATGGTAAAGGCCTCAGTGAACATGACTGACTGACTTAGACTATAAAAGCAAAAGACAGAAGAGAACTTAAAGACCTCCTTACTACAGGTCCGACCGGGGCCTGCCAAGACCAAACTTGATATGTATTTTATACATAGACCGAAATGACTGTTATATGAACTCCAGTTGTGTCAGCCTCATGGAGGAAAACTTAGGCCGTGTCCGACTTCTCTTTGACATGACTTTGTTGTCACAGGTCTTCCTCTGATTGCAGCAGCTGGAGAAGCCATGGATTAACATCACGGGACATTGTGGGTTATTTTGATGTCACACTTATAGTCCCGCATGCAGTTTCCCACATCTTCCATGCCAGAAGACTTCTCACCTCTCTGCTCAGAGATGGTTCAGATATCATGTTAGAATAGCGTGACATTACGGTAAAACGCTGCGATGAACTTAACTCAACTACACTTCTTCCGACTGCAGATGATGGAGAGCCTCATGATAGGGTCCAGGTATGGCAACAGACATGCATCCCGAGACCTGATCTGTTGGACACACCTCCTTCCAATGCAGATTCAAGCTATCTGTAGATATCCAGCTCACCCACAACGGGGCAGCGGTCAGGTTGTATGCTACATCACATCACACACTTGTTGGTGTCAGGCTTACTGCACACCGATCAGAACAAGCAGCAGAGCTGATTGCACTCACAGGGGAATGTAAGGTAGCTAAGAAGGTCAAACTAACAATTACACAGGTTCACTTCATGTATCTGGAACGTACATGACCTTGGGCCTCTGTGGAAGACACAGAGGATTTCTAACAGTGGCAAACCTATCACACCACACGGTGGGTTTCAGCTGTTTTCAGTCGTTAAATGTGAAGCTCACATCTCTTCTTTTGACCTGTGTCAATAGTAAACATAGTGGCAGATCTGGTGGCAAAGGCGGCAGCCTTATCGGGCACCCCTTTTCCCCACATAGACTGATTCCAGTCCTTAGGCAGATCTTTCCACAATTCATTCTTTTACCAATGCCAGGAGCGCTCCCGATGGAACGCTCTGGTGCCACTCTTGAGTCGAGGGTTGACAGCCCAGACGGCAAGCCTTGTTTGCCACGCGCTCTCTTCCATACTTCTAGATTTTCTCATGGAGGAGACCACGTGGGCAAAGGGGGAATGTGTAATGCTCTAAATGCAAGTTCATACACTAGAGCATTGTTAACATTTGCAATAATAACAACAGCAGGGTCACCGCCCTGCAGATACACTTTTGAACAGTTAGTAATGTATTTTAAATCTCAACGTTTTTAGGTTGTAACATCAGGCATCATTGTTCTTATCATCCTCAATCAGCTGATTGAGTTGAACGAGAAAGTGGTACTATTAAATCTAAACTAGCGAAATGTTGTGAAGAGACAGGCCTATCTTCGGTGAAAGCACTTTCATGAGTGCTTTTCACATGCGCATGCGAATCAGGAACAAACATGGCCTCAGCCCTTTTGAGATAGTGCTCGGGAGACCCCCTCGCACTGGACTGGGTCCAGTAAGACACGCTTTGACAACTGATCATAATGAAGACAGCATGCTAAGATATTGTGCTAATCTCTCATCCTCACTCTCAGCACTTCACACACAGGTAAAAGCTGCACTTCCCTCACCAGCCACTGCGATCCAGCATCACCTGAAAACAGGAGACTGGGTGCTCATCAAGGATCAAGGAGGAAGCACGGGAAGCAGAGACACTACGCGGGTCCCTTCCAAGTACCCCGACAACGGAGACGGTGGTGAGAGTGGAAGGAGAACAACGTAGGTCTACGCCAGCCACTGCAAACGCATCCCAAACCCAGAAGGAGAAGGAGCAGCTGCGACGGGTCCGGACTAAAGGGGAAGGGTGAGAAAAGCGAGCGCCTTCCTCCAGCAAGTAGTGTGCCAAGCTACCAACAAGCGCACCATTAGCAGTGACGTAACCAAGCACCTCACTCATTTTATGTGACTGGGAAGAGAGAGGAGGGGAGCAAGCCCATAGTTTCTCAAACCGCAAAGCTGTCATATATAAATCAGTGTGGTAGGAGGCGAAATCATGTGCGAAGGTGTAGCCACCCAAGAAGCAGCAGCGATGGAAGAAAGATCTCCAGCATCAGGACACTCCTTTGAGGAGCACGGATGCAGCCAGAGCAAAAGCATGCACTCACTGCTTTCTCTGAACACGACAGCAAGGATACTGTTCCTGAACTTTGAATTTCAATTACAAGACATAAACGGCAAAGATACCAGCCCGTTTCATCTCACGAAGAAGTGGCAGGAATTGCCCAACAGGACGATGTGTTCCCTCTCCTCGTCAGATTGATTGATATGTTAATATAGACGAACAACTTCATCAAATAATATGTGAGGGGTGGTAAGTGGCCTACCAGCAGGTCAGTAAAGCACAGCCAAAACCAGCACCTATTGGATACATGTACTTTTAAGCCCAACACAGGGTCTATTCAATTAGAAAATAGGTATACAGAGCATACCTTGAGTCAAAGTCAAGCATTCATCTTGGACTAAAGCATAATTGTACTAAATCCTTAACTAAGACCAGACCTAGAGGTGGAGATTCACCAACCCAAAACCATCCATTCTGATCTATTCTGTGACTAATATCAGCTGTCATGGTAATTTCTACGTGTTAGGATAACTAATTTGAGAATAGTGGGTAACTAAACAAGATCAGTACATAGTGGGTATTAGTAGACAAAAACCATACTTTGCACTCAGAGGTTGATGATGTGATGTTTTGAAATCTTTGTGAATCTACACCACGGATGTATGCTCGAAGAATGTTTAACATTTTGTTACTATTTTTCAGTTGTTAAATTGTCAAAAATGACAAAAAGAGAGGATTGTTGGAGGAGAAAATGTGTCAACAGTTGTCTCTCCCATCTGTCTATGGGGGATAATCTAATCCTGTGTGGGGTCATGTGAAAAGGTCACAAACCGATGACTTGAGGTGATGGACCAACCGGAAAGGTCACTCAAATGTTGGGGGGTTGCAGAATAAACAGAGCCGTCAGGGATCTCCACTTCCTCTTTAGTGGTAGCAGATGGACTCTGGAATGTGCACGTCTTGGCGATGTGTATAAGAAGGAACGAGCCGATGAAGAAAGTAGCATTAAGCCGGAAGCTCCTCACAGAGGAGGGTTCAGGGCTTTGCTCCACTCAGCTGGGTGTTTCCATGACGTGGTTGATGTGATATACTTATTTGTTCCATGACTTATTTGTCTAGTTGAATCACTTGTCCACTTGTTTGTACCTGGCTCACATTCTGATCATTTGTGAACTTGTTACTATATAATAAAGTGTGATAGGACCACCGTGCTTAGAATACTCTTGATTTCTCACAAGGCAGGTGGAACATTTATTCCACCACAGGGTCCACTGGGCGGGTACTTTCCACTGGGCGGGTACTTTCCACTGGGCGGGTACTTTCCGGTGGGCGGGTACTTTCCACTGGGCGGGTACTTTCCGGTAGGCGGGTACTTTCCACTGGGCGGGTACTTTCCGGTGGGCGGGTACTTTCCACTCGGCGGGTACTTTCCAGTGGGCGGGTACTTTCCAGTGGTCGGGTACTTTCCGGTGGGCGGGTACTTTCCACTGGGCGGGTACTTTCCGGTGGGCGGGTACTTTCCACTGGGCGGGTACTTTCCGGTGGGCGGGTACTTTCCACTGGGCGGGTACTTTCCAGTGGGCAGGTACTTTCCACTGGGCGGGTACTTTCCGGTGGGCGGGTACTTTCCAGTGGGCAGGTACTTTCCAGTGGTCGGGTACTTTCCGGTGGGCGGGTACTTTCCGGTGGGCGGGTACTTTCCGGTGGGCGGGTACTTTCCACTGGGCGGGTACTTTCCACTGGGCGGGTACTTTCCGGTGGGCGGGTACTTTCCAGTGGGTGGGTACTTTCCACTGGGCGGGTACTTTCCACTGGGCGGGTACTTTCCAGTGGGCGGGTACTTTCCAGTGGGCGTTATGATTATTATAGTTTGTGGACATTTAAAGAGACAGTAGACCTGCGTGGCTGTAGAAAGTAATGCGATGAGTTCAGGAACATTTCTGTTAAAGTGAAACGTCAAACTGAAACTGAGATCCTCTGGAGGCTCAGGCCTCAGTCCTGAGGCCCTGGAGGGCCACCAGCAGAACGGGCTCAGAAGGTCTCTGGAGAGGACTTCTTCTGGTTCAGCTGGATCCACTGTGGACCGGCAGTGTTCCCTCAGTCCACCGGTCCTCCTCCTTCTCTTTCTGTTCTCCATCTTCTCTTTCTGTTCTCCATCTTCTCCTCCTTCTTTCTGTTCTCCTTCTTCTCTTTCTGTTCTCCATCTTCTCCTTCTTCTCTTTCTGTTCTCCATCTTCTCCTTCTCTTTCTGTTCTTCTCTTTCTGTTCTCCATCTTCTCTTTCTGTTCTCCTTCTTCTCTATCTTCTCTTTCTGTTCTCCATCTTCTCTTTCTGTTCTCCATCTTCTCTTTCTGTTCCTGTATCTGTGGATTGAATTCTTTGTCATTAGTAAAATGTGTTTTTGAGATGAATGTGAAGACAATAAAAAGTGACTTTGAGAACTTGACCTTGTTCGTTGTCTCCATGTAAATATGATGACTCAGCGTTTGGACCACACAGTCACACTTCCTGTCGGTCCTGGTCCACCTGAAGCCCCCAGTAGGATGGACACGTGTCCTGGACCAATGCAGAGGTCAATGTGAAACTAGTCCAGTCGAGTAGGACCAGGTCTAGGTGGGTACGGGGCTGAATGAGGATCAGAACCTCGGCAGCTTGTGTTTAGTCCTGTACTTGTGTTAGCAGGGTCATCTTTATTGCCCTTGCTTGTATAACATGTGCTGGGGGGGCAGCAGGAGGCGGGTCCAGCAGGAGGCGGGTCCTAGGAGACGGTGCAGCCAAGGACCAGAACTGAACCTTGTGGATGATAAACCGGTAAAGACCCCCATCTAACCGACTGGTGGGCCACGTGGCTCCTACAGGGTCCTGGAGATCCTATTACAGAGACTGGAGCAGTCGATGGTCATTTCAGGCACGGCACTAAGTTGGTTTAAATCCTATTTATCAGATGGATCTCAGTTTGTATTTGTAAACGATGACGCCTCGATAACCACCAACGTTAGTCACGGAGTTCCACAAGGTTCTGTGCTTGGACCAATTTTATTTACCTTATACATGCTTCCTTTGGGCAATATTATCAGAAACACTCCATAAACTTTCATTGCTATGCAGATGATACTCAACTATATCTATCCATAAAACCAGAGGAGAGCAACTGTTAATTGAGACTAATTGTGCTCCCAATTATTGTTTATACATTTCAGGTGTGCGTGTCATGTGACCACGGTCTATATAAGCTGATGCACCTGCAGATAATAAAGCGCTTGAGTACCATTCTTACAAACTTGCATCCAGTGTTTTTGTCCTCCCAAGTTTATATATGTTGAGTCGATAGTCAAGCTCTGCTTAACAACCAACTCGGTAAATTTCAAGCACGTCTTAAAGACATAAAAACATGGATGACCTGCAACTTCTTGATGTTAAACTCAGACAAAACAACCGAAGTAATTTCAGTCTGAGCACCTGAGAGATCAATGATCTGGTGATGTGGTTTCTGTAGAGGCATTGCTCTAGCATCCAACACCATGTAAAGAACCTCTGTTCTCTTTGATCGGGTCCTTTAACTCCACGTGAAGAACATCTCAAGGACTGCATTCTTTCATCTACGTTTAAACAATCAGGCACGTCTCAAACATTCGTTTCTTAGAGACTCTACATACAGAGACTCTACATACCAGAGACTCTCCATGCAGAGACTCTACATACCATTGACTCTTGTGATGTCTTGAGAGGACGGGATCGTGAGGCGAGGCGTGGGTACACAAATCAAGATGACAGGCGAGGGTTTCTTTAACTCAAAGTTTTGTAATTAGATTCTTCTTAACAAAAAGGTAAACTTAACGCCAACAAAAGTCGTTGTACAAAACAAACATAAGTGCTTCAGTCTTCTCCTGATTCATTGTCTTCAACATGATCTCAGAGCTCTCCTGAGCTCCTCTCCTGTCTTCACCCTCACACCAGCTCCTCACAGGCTCATCAGCCTCATCCCTTTCAGCTGTGCAGCAGCCTTGGCCCGCCTGCACTGCTGAGTGGGAATTGTAGTCTTTTACACTGGATGTCATGCTGGTTGTAGTCCCTGCTGCAACCACCGGGAAGGAATGTACCTCCAATTAATCACCATTCATCTTATGACATCACACTCTACATACAGAGACTCTACATGCAGAGACTCTACATACAGAGACTCTACATGCAGAGACTCTACATACAGAGACTCTACATGCAGAGACTCTACATACCAGAGACTCTACATACCAGAGACTCTACATGCAGAGACTCTACATACAGAGACTCTACATACCAGAGACTCTACATGCAGAGACTCTACATGCAGAGACTCTACATACAGAGACTCTACATACAGGACTGTCTCAGAAAATTAGAATATTGTGATAAAGTTCTTTATTTTCTGTAATGCAATTAAAAAAACAAAAATGTCATGCATTCTGGATTCATTACAAATCAACTGAAATATTGCAAGCCTTTTATTCTTTTAATATTGCTGATTATGGCTTACAGCTTAAGAAAACTCTAAAATCCTATCTCATAAAATTTGAATATTTCCTCAGACCAAGTAAAAAAAAGGATTTATAACAGCAAAACAAAATCAAACATTTGAAAATGTGTTTCCAGGTGTTTCGAGTTAATTAGACGATTCAAGTGATTTGTTTAATACCCTACTAGTATACTTTTTCATGATATTCTAATATTTAGAGATAGGATATTTGAGTTTTCTTAAGCTGTAAGCCATAATCAGCAATATTAAAAGAATAAAAGGCTTGCAATATTTCAGTTGATTTGTAATGAATCCAGAATGCATGACATTTTTGTTTTTTTAATTGCATTACAGAAAATAAAGAACTTTATCACAATATTCTAATTTTCTGAGACAGTCCTGTACAGAGACTCTACATGCAGAGACTCTACATACAGAGACTCTACATGCAGAGACTCTACATGCAGAGACTCTACATACAGAGACTCTACATGCAGAGACTCTACATACAGAGACTCTACATGCAGAGACTCTACATACAGAGACTCTACATGCAGAGACTCTACATACCAGAGACTCTACATGCAGAGACTCTACATGCAGAGACTCTACATACAGAGACTCTACATGCAGAGACTCTACATACAGAGACTCTACATGCAGAGACTCTACATACAGAGACTCTACATACAGAGACTCTACATCCAGAGACTCTACATACAGAGACTCTAAATACAGAGACTCTACATACCAGAGACTCTACATACAGAGACTCTACATACAGAGACTCTACATAAAGAGACTCTACATACCTGAGACTCTACATACAGAGACTCTACATGCAGAGACTCTACATGCAGAGACTCTACATACAGAGACTCTACATACCAGAGACTCTACATACAGAGACTCTACATACAGAGACTCTACATACAGAGACTCTACATACCAGAGACTCTACATACAGAGACTCTACATACAGAGACTCTACATACAGATACTCTACATACCAGAGACTCTATATACAGAGACTCTACATACAGAGACTCTACATACCAGATACTCTACATACCAGACTCTACATACAGAGACTCTACATACAGATACTCTACATACAGAGCTTCTCTCTACTGGGAGCTGGTCCTCGGGTCACTGAGCTTATGACGGGATCCTTTGTGAATACTGTATTTGTTTGATGTATTATAATAATTAATTTTATTATTATATTATTAACCTCTGTTCCTTATATTCTGACTCTGCTCCTCGATGTAGGTCAGCTCTCTGATCTCATTGGAATAACTGATGTGTGTAGTTTCCGTCTGTGTTGCCATGGTTACAGTGCCAGTGGGATCTGCAGTCTCCAGCACAGATGATTGAAAAGAAAAAAGAAAACAAGGTTATAAAAATGAAGGTAATATCATAGCATTTCAAAATAAAGTTCATAGTACAGTATGTCAACATAAAGGTCATTCAATTCAATTCAGTTCAGTTTATTGTGTATAGCCCATAACAAACTACAAATTCCCCTCAGAGGGATTTACAATCTGTACACATAGACATCCCTGACCTTTGACCTCACATCGGATCAGGAAGAACTCCGTGGACATGGAACCCTAACCCTCTGTGGACATGGAACCCTAACCCTCCGTGGACATGGAACCCTAACCCTCCGTGGACATGGAACCCTAACCCTCTGTGGACATGGAACCCTAACCCTCCGTGGACATGGAACCCTAACCCTCCGTGGACATGGAACCCTAACCCTCCGTGGACATGGAACCCTAACTCTCAGTGGACATGGAACCCTAACCCTCCATGGACATGGAACCCTAACCCTCAGTGGACATGGAACCCTAACCCTCCGTGGACATGGAACCCTAACCCTCCGTGGACATGGAACCCTAACCCTCCGTGGACATGGAACCCTAACCCTCAGTGGACATGGAACCCTAACCCTCAGTGGACATGGAACCCTAACCCTCTGTGGACATGGAACCCTAACCCTCCGTGGACATGGGACCCTAACCCTCTGTGGACATTGAACCCTAACCCTCTGTGGACATTGAACCCTAACCCTCTGTGGACATGGAACCCTAACCCTCTGTGGACATGGAACCCTAACCCTCCGTGGACATGGAACCCTAACCCTCAGTGGACATGGAACCCTAACCCTCTGTGGACATGGAACCCTAACCCTCAGTGGACATGGAAACCTAACCCTCCGTGGACATGGAACCCTAACCCTCAGTGGACATGGAACCCTAACCCTCCATGGACATGGAACCCTAACCCTCAGTGGACATGGAACCCTAACCCTCAGTGGACATGGAACCCTAACCCTCTGTGGACATGGAACCCTAACCCTCCGTGGACATGGAACCCTAACCCTCCGTGGACATGGAACCCTAACCCTCCGTGGACATGGAACCCTAACCCTCCGTGGACATGGAACCCTAACCCTCAGTGGACATGGAACCCTAACCCTCTGTGGACATGGAACCCTAACCCTCTGTGGACATGGAACCCTAACCCTCCGTGGACATGGGACCCTAACCCTCAGTGTACATGGAACCCTAACCCTCTGTGGACATTGAACCCTAACCCTCTGTGGACATGGAACCCTAACCCTCTGTGGACATGGAACCCTAACCCTCCGTGGACATGGAACCCTAACCCTCCGTGGACATGGGACCCTAACCCTCTGTGGACATGGAACCCTAACCCTCTGTGGACATGGAACCCTAACCCTCTGTGGACATGGAACCCTAACCCTTCGTGGACATGGAACCCTAACCCTCTGTGGACATGGAACCCTAACCCTCTGTGGACATTGAACCCTAACCCTTCGTGGACATGGAACCCTAACCCTTCGTGGACATGGAACCCTAACCCTCCATGGACATGGAACCCTAACCCTCTGTGGACATGGAACCCTAACCCTTCGTGGACATGGAACCCTAACCCTCTGTGGACATGGAACCCTAACCCTCTGTGGACATTGAACCCTAACCCTTCGTGGACATGGAACCCTAACCCTTCGTGGACATGGAACCCTAACCCTCCATGGACATGGAACCCTAACCCTCTGTGGACATGGAACCCTAACCCTCCGTGGACATGGAACCCTAACCCTCTGTGGACATGGAACCCTAACCCTCTGTGGACATGGAACCCTAACCCTCTGTGGACATGGAACCCTAACCCTCTGTGGACATTGAACCCTAACCCTCTGTGGACATGGAACCCTAACCCTCTGTGGACATGGAACCCTAACCCTCTGTGGACATTGAACCCTAACCCTCTGTGGACATGGAACCCTAACCCTCTGTGGACATGGAACCCTAACCCTAAGGACCTCTACACCCAGCGGTGCAGTACGAAGGCCAACATGATCCCCAGAGACCAGGAGTCCTTCAGTCCTCCCCACCTGTTCTGTATATGTCTGTATTTATTACTTTACATAACACACATACTCATAATACATATGATGTTAAATCATGTTTTATATTATATATTTAATGAGCTTTGTGAGATCTGTGTTTCCTGTGGAGCTGACACTAAATAAAAAGGAGGTTTCTCAGAGGACATGTTTCAGGGGAAAGATGAACACTCATCAAAACTCATCAAGAAATGAAGATACATCTATAAATATGTTCATATCCAGCATGTTTATAGATTCTGTGTGACGGCATGGATTTTAAAAAGGGGATCGACCTTTCTGTTAAAAACAGTTCTAGTAATACAAATAAATATATATATATATATATATATGAGAAATGGATATTAAGAAAATGATTTGAGTCATCAGAACATTGACACTGACACAGTGTTCCATATATATATATATATATATTTATTCCTACCCCTAAGCAACACACACAGTCCCATCGTGTACAATAGGTGTTTATTAGCATGACAGTTTCGTACCAACACAAATGGTTTGCTCTACTTGAAGACATCTAAAGCCGAGCGCTCTGTGGCTCCACTGGACTCAAACACGTTACGTCATCACAGAGCGTCCACAAGAAGCATCATGCTGGACATCGAGGCCTCAGAGAGGACGCCACTCTGGATTCAGGAGCTGCTCTCAGGCCCGGCAGGAGGTACCCGGGTCCTGCAGAACCCACCGCTGTAGGACCTGTAAGACCCTGTGTGCTCCTGTTCTGGGTTCTGTTCATGTTTTAGGTTCTGTTCATGTTCTGGGTTCCGTTCATGTTCTGTTCATGTTCTAGGTGCTGTTCATGTTCTAGGTTCTGTTCATGTTCTGGGTTCTGTTCATGTTCTGTTCATGTTCTAGGTTCTGTTCATGTTCTGGGTTCCGTTCATGTTCTGTTCATGTTCTGGGTTCTGTTCATGTTCTGTTCATGTTCTAGGTTCTGTTCATGTTCTGGGTTCTGTTCATGTTATAGGTTCTGTTCATGTTCTGGGTTCTGTTCATGTTCTAGGTTATGTTCATGTTCTGGGTTCTGTTCATGTTCTGGGCTCTGTTCATGTTCTAGGTTATGTTCATGTTCTGGGTTCTGTTCATGTTCTGGGCTCTGTTCATGTTCTAGGTTCTGTTCATGTTCTGGGTTCTGTTCATGTTCTGGGTTCTGTTCATGTTCTGTTCATGTTCTGTTCATGTTCTGTTCTAGGTTCTGTTATATAACACATCCTGGTTATCAGGACCGGCTCCCGGCCCCTGGGCTCTCCAGGGTCCCGGGCCTCTGCGTCCTGACAGACTCCTGTGAGTCCGGTCCCCCGACACTGAATCCAAAGGCCCGGCCCAAACTGCTGCTCCAGTTGGTGTTGATTTACCCTTTAAAGAAAGCTGGAGAACCCAGTGAGGAGCCGGCTCTGGTCAAGCCTGGACTGGGTCGACGGTGTCTCCTTCAGTTGGTGTTTACAGGACAGAAGTCTGTGAGGACATCCCTGACTCACAGAGCACCAGAACCAGTCTCCAGAGCACCAGAACAACCCTAACCCTGACCTTAGCCCTGACCCTGACACAGGACATTCAGAGAACCTGAATGCTTCCTCCCAACAACCAGCGGCAGGAACACATTCACTCCTCTTCCTCTTCTCTGCCACACTATCCCTCTGCACCGGCTGGCTGCTTGTCGGTGCTGGTTACCTTCTGCCCCCAATGAATGGGCTTAGATCACCCAGTTGTTGGATTACCTCCCCTCCCCCCTTCCTACTCGTTGCAAGTCATGTCTAAAATGTATGTGCTTATGTGCTAAGGTGTGTTTCTCCTGCTCCCACACTGTACCCCTCTCGGGGCATAGTCGGGGGGTTGGTGTTTTTTCTCGCCTTCTTCCCTCATGTTATGCTGTAATCTTTCATCCACCCTTTCTTGTAATTTCGATGCTTTTGTACCTGTACTCTGGCAAACGACAAATAAATATATCAATCAATCAATCAATCAATCAAGTGTATACATATATATATATATATATATATATATACCATAGGTCAAGATGCATAGAGGATAGATACATTATTATATGTTATAATATTGTGAATTGGGTTTAGTTTCAATTGAGTGCAGGTGCACATCTTGAAGCTGGTGGACTACGTCCAGCTGACCTCAGAGTCCACTGGGTCTCTGGTGGCGTTCCTGATCCAGGCTGCGGTCCCGGGACAGGGCCGAGGCTCATTTGTGATTTTGGGCTCTACTCAATAACCGGAGACCAGCGTGGTGCTGATCACATGTGGGGGATCTGGTCTACAGAATCAGTGGTTGACATCCAGTCTGAGTCTCCTGGTACCAGCAGGGACGACTGGCCTTCATCTACAGGACTCGCGTTGTTCATCCCCTGAAGAAGTCTCTTTGGGAGGACCCCTTCAGCCCCTCATGACACCTCCTCGTGCTCCTGCAGTGGTCCACCCTACCCCCAGGCTTCTCATCTGGTACCGATGTTCTTGTACTGGCACAGCAGCAGGTTCTTGAAGGTCTTCTTGAAGGTGGCGTTGCACAGTGCGTAGCAGACCGGGTTGATGGTGGAGTTGACGTAGCACAGCCAGTAGCCGACGGCCCACACCGTGTCGGGCACACAGGACTGGCAGAAGGTTGAGATCAGCACCATGACGTTGTACGGGGTCCACGTGATGATGAACGCCAGCAGGATGGCAAAGATGGTCTTGGTCACCTGAGAAGAAGAGCAGAGAGAGAAGGTGATGTGGTCTCTGCTTCCTGCCCGCGAGAAGGGGAGTTACTCAGAGAACCAGCCAATCAGCAGTCAGCTCCTAAACTGTTCCCTCTCTGAGCTTATTGCTTCAGCTGAGGTGGCCTGCAGGAGAGGAGACCCAGGAGCTGCTCACATAACAACGTCATCTGGGGGAGCAACTACCTGGAGAAAGGTTACGGGGCAGAAGAAACAGTGTTCCTGCCACAGAGCACGGTCTCAGGCTTGATCCTCAGGCCGACTCTTACGAGCTGATTCCACATCCACTTTACCTCTTGGAAACCGCACAGCCTCATTTGGCTCTGGGGACTTTATTGCTCAAAATAACAAGCAAATATATATAGAATATATTGATGTTGCACATCGAATTAAACAGCAGAGCCTGGGCTACAAGAATCAGTCAGCCATTTTAAAAATCAGATTTTTTAAAAACTAAAATAATCATAAATATATAATTATCATAATTTAGCCCACTCAGCATGTTTCTTGAACCAGCACCATTAGCTGGTGCTATCAGACAAAGCCTGAGAGTAAAAAGCACGACCAGTCCGCTCTGATTCCACATGTCACACCTCTAAAGCATCAGATACGAGCCAAAGACACATTCATCACTTTATACTTTTAGAATCAGCAAATTCCTCTTACCATCGTAACTTTTTTTGAGCAATTAAACATCTCTCTTGTTCTGCCTGTTTTGTGATATACATGCCTAAAAGGTGCCTAATATTTCTAGACTGAAATAATATCGGCATTATAATTATTATAACTATGAGGATTTTTTCCGTTGCCTATTTTGTGGAGCCCCCTCAGGACGTGGTGCCCTCCCACAGCGCGTAGTGCGTTATGGGAGCGGCGGGGCTGCTCATTCAACTCCTCTGGACATGCAGAGTAACATGTGACATGTGGAGGGAAGGTACTCTCAGACTATTCAATTCAATTCAATTCAGTTTATTTGTATAGCCCAATTTCACAATTTACAAATTTGTCTCGGAGTGCTTTACAATCTGTACACATAGACATCCCTGCCCCAAAACCTCACATCGGACCAGGAAAAACTCCCAAATAACCCTTCAGGGGGAAAAAAAGGGAAGAAACCTTCAGGAGAGAACAGAGGAGGATCCCTCTCCAGGATGGAGAGATGCAATATATGTCATGTGTACAGAAGGACAGATTTAGAGTTTAAATACATTCAATGAATGTGACAGAGTGTATGAATAGTTCAGGCATATTCCACGATGGAGACCTCCACCATCCATCAGGCAGATGGCGGTGGGGAGGAGGAGTGGGCGGAGTCTCAACAGTGGGCGGAGTCTCAACAGGACAGTGGCGTAGTCAGGAGCAGGAATTCCACGACCCAGACCTCGATGATCCATCAGCAGATAGGATCTATGCCGTCTCATAGGGTCCGATGACCCCATGAGACGTGAAGTCAAAAGGACTCCGGGGAGAAAGCAGAGTTAGTAACGTGTGATTGAGAGATGAAAATTCATCCCTAAGGAGAAAAAGAGGAGATAGGTACTCAGTGCATCCTAAACGTCCCCGGCAGCTATAAGCCTATAGCAGCATATCAAGGGGCTGGACCAGGTGAACCTGATTCAGCCCTAACTATAAACTCTGTCAAAGAGGAACGCGTCTTCAGTCTACATGAGGCGGAGTCTGCCTCAGGTCTGAAGGTGAAGCTGGTTCCATAAAGAGGAGCTTGATAACTAAAGGCTCTGGCTCCCATTCTACTTTTTAAGACTCTAGGAACTACAAGTAGTCCCGCATTTAGTGAGCGTAGCTCTCTGGTGGGCAATATGGTACTACAAGCTCCTTAAGATATGATGGTGCATCACCAATCAAGGCTTTGTAGGTTAAGAGAAGAATTTTAAAAGTGATTCTTGATTTTACTGGGAGCCAGTGCAGAGCAGCTAGTGCAGGAGTGATGTGATCTCTTTTCTTAGTTTTAGTGAGAACACGAGCTGCAGCATTCTGGATCAACTGGAGGGACCTAAGAGACTTATAGAGCAGCCTGATCATAAGGAGTTGCAGTAATCCAGTCTCGAAGTAACGAACGCGTGAACCAATTTTTCTGCATCTTTTTGAGACAAGATGTGCCTGATTTTGAAATATTACGTAGATGAAAGAATGCAGTCCTTGAGATTTGCTTTACGTGGGAGTTAAAGGACAAGTCGATCAAAGATAACGCCAAGATTCTTTACAGTGGTGTTGGATGCCAGGGCAATGCCGTCTACAGAATCCACATCACCAGATAATTGATCTCTGAGGTGCTCAGGGCCGATTAAAATTACTTGGTTTTGTCTGAGTTTAACATCAAGAAGTTGCAGGTCATCCATGTTTTTATGTTTTAAGACATGCTTGAATTTTACCGGTTGGTTGCTCTCCTCTGGTTTTATCGATAAATATAATTGAGTATCATCTGCATAACAATGAAAGTTTATGGAGTGTTTCCTGATAATATTGCCCAAAGGAAGCATGTATAAGGTAAATAAAATTGGTCCAAGCACAGAACCTTGTGGAACTCCGTGATTAACGTTGGTGGTTATCGAGGCGTCATGCTTACAAATACAAACTGAGATCGATCTGATAAGTAGGATTTAAACCAAATTAGTGCCGTGCCTGAAATGCCAATCGACTGCTCCAGTCTCTGTAACAGGATGTCATGGTCAATGGTGTCGAATGCAGCACTGAGGTCTACCAAGACCAGTACAGAGGAGTCCTCTATCAGCACTAAGGTCTAACAAGACCAGGACAGAGAGGAGTCCTTTATCTGCACTAAGGTCTAACAAGACCAGGACAGAGAGGAGTCCTCTATCAGCACTAAGGTCTAACAAGACCAGGACAGAGAGGAGTCCTCTATCAGGACTAAGGTCTAACAAGACCAGTACAGAGATGGGTCCTTTATCTGCTGCCATTAAGAGGTCATTTGTAATTTTCACCAGTGCCGTCTCGGTGCTGTGGTGTTTTCTAAATCCTGATTGAAATTTCTCAAATAAACTATTATGATGTAGAAAGTCGCACAACTGATTTGCGACCACTTTCTCAAGGATCTTGGAGAGGAAGGGGAGGTTAGAGATCGGTCTGTAGTTAGCCAACACCTCTGGATCCAGAGTGGGCTTCTTCAGGAGGTTTAATAACAGCCACCTTGAAGGAGTGTGGTACGTGGCCTGTTAGCAGAGACACATTGATCATATCTAATAGAGAGCCGCCAATTAAAGACAAAACGTCTTTAAGCAGCCTCGTCGGGATGGGGTCCAAGAGACAGGTAGACGTGTTCGAAGTAGAAACCGTTGAAGATAATTGGTCACGGTTGATGGGAGAAAAGCCTCCAAATATACACCAGGGCATACAGCGGTTTCCAAGGCCATTCCACTTGAGGACAGATTGGCACTGGTTATGGGCAAGAGAATATTAATCTTGTCCCTAATAGTTAAAATCTTTTCATTAAAGAAGTTCATAAAGTCATTACCACTGAGGTTTATAGGAATGCTCGGCTCCACAGGGCTGTGACTCTCTGTCAGCCTGGCTACAGTGCTGAAGAGAAACCTGGGGTTGTTTTTATTTTTTCTATTACTGATGAGTAATAGGCTGCTCTGCATTACGGAGGGCCTTCTTATATGTTTTAAGACTATCTCACCAAACTAAGCGGGATTCTTGAGATTAGTTGAATGCCATATGCTTCAAGCTTGTGACGCTTGCTTCAGTTTGCGGGTCTGAGGGTTATACCAGGAGCAAACCTCCTCTTCCTCACTGTGTGCTTCTTCAGAGGGGCTACTGAGTCCAGTGTCATTCTCAGAGAGCCTGTGGCACTGTCAACAAGATGATCAATCTGGGACGGACTAAAGTTAGACCAGGAGTCCTCTGTTATATTGAGACGTGGTATCGAATCAAATACAGAAGGAATCGCTTCTTTAGATTTAGCTACAGCACTGTCAGTTAGACATCTGGTGTAGAAACTTTTGACAAGCGAGTACCTCCGGTAGTATAAATTCAAAAGTTATGAGGTTGTGGTCTGACAGAACAGGATTCTGTGGGAAGGCGATCAAATGCTCAATGTCAACGCCATAAGTAAGAACAAGATCAAGCGTGTGGCCAAAGCTGTGAGTGGGTTTCTGTACTCTCTGACAGAAGCCAATCGAGTCCAACAAGGAGATGAATGCAGCACTAAGGCAATCATTATCAACATCCACATGGATATTAAAATCTCCAACAATAATAACTTTATCGGTTTTAAGAACCAAACTAGATATAAATTGTGAGAATTCAGATATAAACTCTGAATATGGACCTGGTGGCCGGTACAGAA
This sequence comes from Pseudoliparis swirei, assembly GCF_029220125.1. NCBI lineage: Eukaryota > Metazoa > Chordata > Actinopteri > Perciformes > Liparidae > Pseudoliparis > Pseudoliparis swirei. The sequence continues at coordinate 36,371 of NW_026613290.1, forward strand.
TCACAAACAGAATTGGCTGTAGTGTTTTCCAGGTTGGATGTGAAAGACTAAGAACAAGGCTTTCAAATGAGGTGTAGTGTAATTTTGGTTGAGGATTAATTAATAGGCTCGATTCAAGATGGCTGCTTCCACCTCCTCGACCGGTATCTCGAGGAATGTGAGTATTAATATGACTTGAGGGTGTCGATTCATTCAGGCAGACATATTCTTCATGGCTCAGCCAGGTTTCAGTTAGGCAACATAAATCAATGTGATTATCTGATATTAAATCATTTAGTAACACAGCTTTAGATGAGAGATCGAATATTTAGGAGACCCATTTAATAGTCCTGTTTTGTTGCACTGCTGAAATAATGGTGTTAACTTGTATAAGGTTATTTGTACGACTCCTCTTCTGCTTACTTTTGATTTATTTAATTG
>NW_026613291.1:0-31991 GCF_029220125.1 Pseudoliparis swirei
GACTTATAGAGCAGCCTGATCATAAGGGTTGACCTGAGACTTATAGAGCAGCCTGATAACAAGGAGTTGACAGAGACTTATAGAGCAGCCTGATAATGGGGTTGACTTGGAAGAGACTTATAGAACAGCCTGATAATAAGGGGTTGACTTGAGGACTTATAGAGCAGCCTGATAATAAGGAGTTGACTTAAGACGTGATAGAGTCACTATCAAGGAGTTGCTGCTGATCAAAAGACATAGAGCAGCCTGATAATAAGGAGTTGACTTAAGAGACTTATAGAGCAGCCTGATAATAAGGAGTTGACTTAAGAGACTTATAGAGCAGCCTGATAATAAGGGAGTTGACTTTGAGACTTATAGAGCAGCCTGATAATAAGGAGTTGACTTAAGAGACTTATAGAGCAGCCTGATAATAAGGAGTTGACCTAAGATACTTATAGAGCAGCCTGATCATGGGGTTGACCTAAGCAAGAGACTATAGAGCAGCCTGATCTGCGAGTTGACTTAAGAGACTTATAGAGCAGCCTGATCATAAGGAGTTGACTTGAGAGACTTATAGAGCAGCCTGATCATAAGGAGTTGACCTAAGAGACTTATGGGGCAGCCTGATCATGAAGGAGTTGACTTAAGAGACTTATAGAGCAGCCTGATCATAAGGGAGGTTGACTTAAGAGACTATAGAGCAGCCTGATCAAGGAGTTGACCCTAAGAGACTTATAGAGCAACCTGATAATAAGGAGTTGACCTAAGAGACTTATAGAGCAGCCTGATAATAAGGAGTTGACCTAAGATACTTATAGAGCAGCCTGATCATAAGGAGTTGACTTAAGAGACTTATAGAGCAGCCTGATGATAAGGAGTTGACCTAAGAGACTTATAGAGCAGCCTGATAATAAGGAGTTGACCTAAGAGACTTATAGAGCAGCCTGATAATAAGGAGTTGACTTAAGAGACTTATAGAGCAGCCTGATAATAAGGAGTTGACTTAAGAGACTTATAGAGCAGCCTGATAATAAGGAGTTGCAGTAATCCAGTCTAGAATTAACGCATGAACCAATTTTTATGGTACAGATATGAGTCCTTTATCTGCTGCCATTAAGAGGTCATTAGTAGTTTTCACCAGTGCGTCCTCGTGCTGTTGTTTTCTAAATCACTGACAAACTCCTCAAATAAACTATTATGATGTAGAAAGTCACACAACTGATTTAGAGACCACTCCTCAAGGATCTTGGAAGGAAGGGAGGTTAGAGTGTGAATGCTGTCTCTGACTCACCAACCACTGCCATGTCTTTCCTCTTGTGAATACTGTCTCTGACTCACCAACTGGGTGCATGTCTTCTTCTTGTGAATGTTGTCTCTGACTCACCAACTAGGTGCCATGTCTTCCTCTTGTGAATGCTGTCTCTGACTCACCAACTAGGTGCCATGTCTTCTTCTTGTGAATGGTGTCTCTGACTCACCAACTAGGTGCCATGTCTTCCTCTTGTGAATGCTGTCTCTGACTCACCAACTAGGTGCCACGTCTTCCTCTTGTGAATGTTGTCTCTGACTCACCAACTAGGTGCCATGTCTTCCTCTTGTGAATGTTGTCTCTGACTCACCAACTAGGTGCCATGTCTTCCTAGAATGTTGTCCTGACTCACCAACCAAAGCTGCCTCTCTTGTGAATGTTGTCTCTGACTCACCAACTAGGTGCCATGTCTTCCTCTTGTGAATGTTGTCTCTGACTCACCAACTAGGTGCCATGTCTTCCTCTTGTGAATGCTGTCTCTGACTCACCAACTAGGTGCCATGTCTTCTTCTTGTGAATGGTGTCTCTGACTCACCAACTAGGTGCCATGTCTTCCTCTTGTGAATGCTGTCTCTGACTCACCAACTAGGTGCCATGTCTTCTTCTTGTGAATGGTGTCTCTGACTCACCAACTAGTGCCAGCCCTCCTTGTGAATGTCTCACCTGACCAACTAGGTGCCATGTCTTCCTCTTGTGAATGTTGTCTCTGACTCACCAACTAGGTGCCATGTCTTCCTCTTGTGAATGCTGTCTCTGACTCACCAACTAGGTGCCATGTCTTCTTCTTGTGAATGCTGTCTCTGACTCACCAACTAGGTGCCATGTCTTCTTCTTGTGAATGCTGTCTCTGACTCACCAACTAGGTGCCATGTCTTCCTCTTGTGAATGCTGTCTCTGACTCACCAACTAGGTGCCATGTCTTCCTCTTGTGAATGCTGTCTCTGACTCACCAACTAGGTGCCATGTCTTCCTCTTGCCGTAGTTACCACAGCCGGGGATTCGGTCTGACTCGTAGCCAATGAGAGGCGTACAGAGGCCATCAGTTATCTGGCCCACCAGCAGCAGCACACCTGCAGACACAGATCAGTTACACACCGTCAACAGGAATGTGGGACAACAGACGGAGACGGACATGCCGAGGGTAGAGACGTCCCCGTATCAGTAGAAATACCCACAAAGAAGAAATGAGTATGACATCACTGACAGTGTAAAGTGGAGTCTCTTTAAAGGAAAAGGACATGAGCAGCACCACAACGATTAGGAATGGGTTATCGACAGACACACACACACACATATATATATATATATATATATATATACATATACATATATATGTATGTATGTATATAGACGCACACAGTACCTGCGTAAGTGTTTTGGAAGCCCAGCACCGAGTGGTAGAACACCAGGAGGTAGGTGAACCACATGGAGGCGCACAGGTCGTTCAGGAAGTGTCCCACGGCATAGCTGAGCTTCTTCAGGGCCGGCAGAGACCTCTGGGGGTCCGCCATGCTGCTGCCGGGGACAAGGGACCTGAAGCACGGCCTCCACAGTCCGTCTCCAGGACTCAACCCAGTAGTGAGTCTCGCCTTTAGGAACTCACCTGGCAAGTCTCTGCCTGACTCAACCCAGTAGAAGTCTCTGCCTCAGACCTTAACCTAGTAGAAGTCTCTGCCTTTAGGACCAGTAGAAGTCTCCAGGACTCAACCCAGTAGAAGTCTCGTCTCCAGGACTCAACCCAGTAGAAGTCTCGTCTTCAGGACTCAACCCAGTAGAAGTCTCGTCTCCAGGACTCAACCCAGTAGAAGTCTCGTCTCCAGGACTCAACCCAGTAGAAGTCTCGTCTCCAGGACTAAACCCAGTAGAAGTCTCCTCTTCAGGACTCAACCCAGTAGAAGTCTCGTCTCCAGGACTCAACCCAGTAGAAGTCTCGTCTTCAGGACTCAACCCAGTAGAAGTCTCGTCTTTAGGACTCAACCCAGTAGAAGTCTCCTCTTCAGGACTCAACCCAGTCGAAGTCTCGTCTTCAGGACTCAACCCAGTAGAAGTCTCGTCTTCAGGACTCAACCCAGTAGAAGTCTCGTCTTCAGGACTCAACCCAGTAGAAGTCTCGTCTTCAGGACTCAACCCAGTAGAAGTCTCGTCTTCAGGACTCAACCCAGTAGAAGTCTCGTCTCCAGGGCTCCGGGACCACATGCAGGTCTCATGTCTGCTCCGTGACTCACCGCCCGCTCAGTTACACATTGACGGGACAGAGACGTCCCCTTGCATCTCAGGCTGCTTGAGGTCAGGTGACAGGAGACAGGAGGAGGAACCGGAACAGAGCTCACCGAACACTAAAGGCTCTTCACCGGAAACGCTGCATGCGGACCCCGGGCTGCGGACCCCAGGCTGAGGACCCCGGGCTGCGGACACAACCTAACAAGCGGTCAGCTTCCTGTGGGCTCCGCGGAGTGAACTCCAACTTAAACCACTCCGGTGCCTTTTCTCTCCGTACATCTCAGCGGCAGCAGCGCGTCATGATGACCCTCCCTCGGGACGAACACCGTTAATACCGGTTAACCGGTTCCCCGGTAACTTTCAGCTCCCGCGCGACATCGGACACATCTGGCGAAACAAACGTAAACAGACCTAACGTTCGGTGATGACGCGTGCTTGACCATTGAGCCAATGGCGGAGCTCCATAGGTTCAACTTCCTCACGTGACAGCCAAAGATCGTGTATTAAGTACAAAATCGAAACAGTGCGAGCGACTTCACGAGGGTCTCATTCTCCTCCTGGTTCAACAAGTCGATCAGACGTCTGATCCCGATGGAACGGACCCTTAAGGCAGAATCACACCAGACGCGACTATAAAAAACGCCTTGGCAAAAATGTGCCGGGCAAAACAGCGCTGTGCGCCTGTGGAGCGGACCTGCGTGCGCAACCAACAATTGATGTTGGGTTCAATATATATATATTTTTTAAAGACAGGAAAGAGTTCGGCGAACACCACCATCTATTCCATGAGTTGTGTCTCATGGCGAGGCTTCAATTCACTTCCTGAGCAGGAGTCAGTTTGAGTCGTGTTTAGATTTAGAATGATAAAGATCTTCGTAATTAAATACCGCTAATATAATATATAATATGAGGTTCTCCTCGGGAAAACAGGAAGGAAAGCCTCCTGCTTGATCCGATTGGCTGCCTTGGCCGAGTGTGACGTTGATGAGCTGTGCGCCTCCGCGCCTCGAGTCTAAAGTTGAGAGTATTTCAACTTTTAACCACGCCTGAAAAACGCAGGAAAACCCGCCGCGTGGCGTTTAGATGGCGTGTCTGAAAGTCGCGCCTACCAAAGGGAATCAATGGTTTTGCGGGCGACGCGTTTTTGAGAGGCGCGTCTGGTGTGATCGAGCCCTGAGGCGCTCGGGATTTGTCATAGGCGTTCAGGAAAACGGCTTAGGCGCGCGCCCACATCTTCTCTATGCAGGAAAACCCCTGTAGGCCGACACGAGTATTGAACACTTAATGGGTATTATACAATGTTTACTGCCCATTGGTACGCCAGCAGCTGTTAGCGTGCTAACACACTAAATCAAGATGGGGCTCTGCATAGCATGAGCATAGTGCGTGTATGCTACAATAGCATGATGTAGCTTGTGTATGCTAGAATAGCATGATGTAGCTTGTTTATGCTAGAATAGCATGAGTGTAGCTTGTGTATGCTAGACTAGCATGAGGATAGCATGTGTATGCTAGCATAGCATGAGCGTAGCGTGTGTATGCTAGCATAGCATGAGCATAGCTTGTGTATGCTAGAATTGGGGCGGCTTTAGCTCAGTGGGGTAAGAGGGCCGTCCTGCAACCGCAGGGTTGTGGGTTCGATCCCCGCTCTCCCCATTAGTTGCAAGTCGAAGTGTCCTTGAGCAAGGCACTGAACCCCCAGTTGCTTCCCGGGCGCCTCACCGCAGCCCACTGCTCCTTCATAACTATGGATGGGTTAAATGCAGAGAACTAATTTCCCCTTGGGGATTAATAAAGTATATATTCTATTAATAGCATGAGCTTGTTTATGCTAGAATATCATGAGCGTAGCTTGTGTATGCTAGCATAGCATGAGTGTAGCTTTTGTATGCTAGAAAAGCATGAGCCTAGCATGTGCATACTAGCATAGCATGAGCGTAGCTCGTGTATGCTAGCAGAGCAGCAGCCCACATACCCTTCATCACAACAAACTGAAGACAGAAAACTACAAGAACACCACTTCCTGTCTGCACTGTTTGGTTCCCTTGACAACGAAGGAGCCTCAGCCACGGCTGCAGCCGCTTAGCTTCCCGTTGAGTTTGCTGAGCCCTTCTTTGGCAGCTCAAGGCATCCATGACTTCCCTCCAGTATTTGGGGAAAGCCGTTTCCTGCTGCATCCTTTAAAGACACGGAGCAGTCAGACGTGGACCTGGGTTCCCTCGGGTCAGGTGTTCCAGGTGTTCCAGGCGTCCATCTAAACAAGGAGGGACCAACAGCACGTCATCATATGTATCAAACATCAAATACTGAAACTATCCCCTAAATAAAGATCAGCTTTTATTTTGTTTGGTTGTTGTTGTTTTTTAATGGAGTTATCCAGCTTTCCATCTTCCAACCCAGAGAGAAAGAGGAAGAAATAAAACAGAAAATTAAAATGACAAGTTATAAAAAAACAGAAACATTGAGGAGTACACTCCGAGCTACAGAACACTAACTTGTTGAATGCATAAAGACAGAAAATAAAAACACAGGGTCCAAAGTGTAGACAGTTTCTTTAGTTACAAATTAAAACAGAAAAGCAGTTTACACAAACATCTTCTTAAACGCATCTGAGCCTCCAGGAAGTAGACCCGGCCGCCCACGCCGGCTTCCTCTGACCCTCGAGAATAAAAACTTTATAGACTGAGAGCTGCACCGCTCCGTCCATGAAGTCTCTGTGTGACAAGTGTGCAGCGTGTGTGTGTGGTCCATCCTGTCCTTTGTCCTCTTCTCTCTCTCCATCGATAGGGAACTAAAGAGAGAACCAGTGAACCAGCTGACTCCAGTCTGTAAGCCAATCATCTGCCTGCCTCAGCCTGTGTGAGGTCACATGGTCCCCCAGCAGGTCGGTTGATCCAGTTCCAGTTCAGTTTGTGACCATAAATACAAGAAGACTGCTGGGGCAGCTGGTCCCCGGGTAGAGGTCCCAGGGGAACCGCAGGCCGCCCACTCCAGACCAGTAGAAACCAGTAGAACACATCCTGCTGCCCAGAGGCCCAGCCGACTCCAGGTAAACTACAGGAGCCCCAACAGCAGGGACGGAGGGTCAGAGGGGGTCTGGGGGGCACATGAAGAGACAGAGGCCCCCCAGAGGGACCCGGGCCGCTCTCTCCTCCGGTCTTCACTTGTGTCTCTGGAGAGCTTTCCTCTTCCTCCTCTTGAAGAAACAGCAGCACCTGCAACACAGATGCACAGACGTGGAGCAGGGCAGCTGGTTGTGGCAACTTGTGAGAAGAAAGTGACTTGTGGGTCATGTTAAACCGGCAGCTCCTTCAGTGTGAGAAATACATTCTACAATGTTCCACAAGCTCTGTTATTCACCTGCATGAGGGGGTTGAGCCACTCTACTACTGAGCCACGTCTGTGTGTGTGTGTGTGTGTCCGTACTTGGTATCATCAGCCACCTCCACCTCTGCATTGGCTGTGATTGGTGCGTTGGAGTGTCCTGCAGTGGGGTCGTCTGTGTTGAGCTCCCCATTGGTGGAACTCATCACCTGGAGGACACAGGAGGAGAGCGTGGTGAGGACATGGCCCCGCCCCCTGAGGAGCAGACAGCTCCACCTGCTCCACCCACAGAGGCTGAGTGGGGCTTCACGGCCACACAGGTCCTAAAACACTCTGAAGCCAATACGTCATTTTGGATTTTGGGGTAAACTAAATGAAACTAAGTTGAATAAGAGGGAAGCGTCCCCGCTCCACCGACGCAGCCATGGCAACCCCCCCCCCCCTTATGACCGAGACCCCTGGGCCATGAGGACGCCGGCCTCAAGCGTCGCAGGGAGGAGGGCCGTGTGATGTCATCATCATGGCTGACCTGGATGTAGAGTTGTTAGCTTCAGATGTAGTTATTAGCTTCAGATGTAGTTATTAGCTTCAGATGTAGTTATTAGCTTCAGATGTAGTTATTAACTTCAGATGTAGTTATTAACTTCAGATGTAGTTATTAGCTTCAGATGTAGTTATTAACTTCAGATGTAGAGTTATTAGCTTCAGATGTAGTTATTAACTTCAGATGTAGTTATTAACTTCAGATGTAGAGTTATTAGCTTCAGATGTAGTTATTAGCTTCAGATGTAGTTATTAGCTTCAGATGTAGTTATTAGCTTCAGATGTAGTTATTAACTTCAGATGTAGAGTTATTAGCTTCAGATGTAGTTATTAACTTCAGATGTAGAGTTATTAGCTTCAGATGTAGTTATTAGCTTCAGATGTAGTTATTAGCTTCAGATGTAGAGTTATTAACTTCAGATGTAGTTATTAACTTCAGATGTAGAGTTATTAACTTCAGATGTAGTTATTAACTTCAGATGTAGAGTTATTAGCTTCAGATGTAGTTATTAACTTCAGATGTAGTTATTAACTTCAGATGTAGTTATTAACTTCAGATGTAGAGTTATTAGCTTCAGATGTAGTTATTAGCTTCAGATGTAGTTATTAGCTTCAGATGTAGATATTAGCTTCAGATGTAGTTATTAGCTTCAGATGTAGAGTTATTAACTTCAGATGTAGAGTTATTAACTTCAGATGTAGTTATTAGCTTCAGATGTAGAGTTATTAGCTTCAGATGTAGTTATTAACTTCAGATGTAGTTATTAACTTCAGATGTAGTTATTAGCTTCAGATGTAGAGTTATTAGCTTCAGATGTAGTTATTAGCTTCAGATGTAGTTATTAGCTTCAGATGTAGTTATTAACTTCAGATGTAGTTATTAACTTCAGATGTAGAGTTATTAGCTTCAGATGTAGAGTTATTAACTTCAGATGTAGTTATTAACTTCAGATGTAGTTATTAACTTCAGATGTAGTTATTAACTTCAGATGTAGAGTTATTAGCTTCAGATGTAGTTATTAGCTTCAGATGTAGATATTAGCTTCAGATGTAGTTATTAGCTTCAGATGTAGAGTTATTAACTTCAGATGTAGTTATTAGCTTCAGATGTAGTTATTAGCTTCAGATGTAGAGTTATTAGCTTCAGATGTAGTTATTAACTTCAGATGTAGAGTTATTAGCTTCAGATGTAGTTATTAACTTCAGATGTAGAGTTATTAGCTTCAGATGTAGAGTTATTAACTTCAGATGTAGTTATTAATTTCAGATGTAGAGTTATTAGCTTCAGATGTAGTTATTAGCTTCAGATGTAGTTATTAGCTTCAGATGTAGTTATTAGCTTCAGATGTAGTTATTAGCCGTCAGCTCTCAGGAGGAGCTCCATCAGGAGTGTTTACAGTCTCATGTTGACCTGTTGATGTGAACAGCTGCTGTCACCACAGAGCATCTGTAGCCGTTACCATGGTCACCATTAATCAACAACTAGTATCCATGGTAACACATTTTGATCAGGGCTCTACTCGTGTTAGCCTCTGAGCTGAGGGGACATGAAAGACACAGAGGCGCTGAGCTCCATGAGGGGCGTGACATATACAACAACAACAACAACAACACGATCATCTTCTGTCTCTACTCTGAGCTCATGAGGGGCGTGACATATACAACAACAACATCTTCTGTCTCTACTCTGAGCTCATGAGGGGCGTGACATATACAACAACAACAACATCTTCTGTCTCTACTCTGAGCTCATGAGGTGACTCGTCTACATCCTCTGTCTCTCCAGCCTCCACCAGGTCACTGTGAGGCTTAAGTAAAACGCCCCATGGGAGGGGCTGATGGAGGCTGTGAGGTCATGCAGACAGACAGGCACACAGACAGAGCTAACCCTTCCTCTCAGTACCTGGACGGACCCGCCCAGCCTATCAGCAGTGAGGTGGGAGCCCAGCAGCTCTCGATTGGTCACTGGAGTGGGCTGCGACTCACTGCCCTTCCCCTCGGGAGACTAGAGGAGACAGGAAGCCATCGCAGGAGGAGGAGGAGGAAGGGAAAAGGTCAGATAAGATGGAAGAGGAGGCATGCCGTGGAAAGGGGCGGAGTCAGGGGTGACAAGAGAAAAGGTGAGGGTGGAGTGAGGAGACAGGGCCAATGGAAGAGAGAGAAAAGAAAGCGTGAGTTCAGTGTGTGGAGCAGCTCTCCACCCCGTTGGGTTCAGACCCACAGCGGAACCGTCCGCTCACCGGACAGCGCCGGGCCGACCGGGACGCCTACCTGGTTTTTGGTCTGCGGCGCCTTCTCTCGGCCGCTGGTCTGGAGCGGCGTCTCGCTGGCCACCGGGCCGATGGGCGTGGGCTGGACACACGAGGGACAGAGTCAGCAGCTCCCCGTCATCACGGGTCTACAGGCCCAAGGACACGCCCCTCAGCCGCTAGAGGCCGAGGGGGTCTGTGCAGGTGAGACGCTTCAGACCGCCACCTCTCTAAAGGCAGCGGGTCCGAGCGCCTCACCCTGCATGGAGGAGGGAACGAGGCGCCCGCTCCTCGTTGAGGGAAAGGAGGATAAACGATGTCAACCGGTTTATGCTGACGAGCTCTGACTTTAATTCAAGTGAAATAACACGTCATGATTTTAAAGATCAAAGCAACTAGAAGCTGAACAGGTGATGCACTGGAACCCGTCTGCACCGGTCCAATGAGAGGCCTGGGATGCCCTCTGACCCCGCCCACTCACCAGTGGCTTCCCGGTCCAGTCGTACTGGTAGTCGAAGATGTGCCCGTTCCTGTCGAACAGGTCGGTGAACAGCTTCCTCAGGTAGTCGTAGTCCGGCTTCTCAAAGAAGTCCAGCCGCCGCACGTAGCGCAGGTAGGTGGCCATCTCTACATGTTGGGCAGAATCATATCACCCTGGTTGAGCTCCTGAGAGTGAGCCAGCATAAATGATGATGTACCTTGCTCTGACTGTTGTCTCACAGATGTTCTCCTGAATGCGACTACGATCCCTTGTTATCTAGTGCGGTCGGGTCACCGTCACCTTGATCCACCCAGAGTCAATCATGTGCCCGGCTCTTCAAATAATTGATGTGATTGGTTAAAAGGTCTGATGGGAGGGGCTAAATATACACAACAAATATGTGCTAAATATTCTAGAAAGAGGGACTTGTTCACTTGTTGCCTTGTGCTCATCAATACAGTCCCACTGGGTTGCTCCATCAAATCATTGTCCCTCTGCTCTTCATTTTTGCCACCACACACACACACACACACACACACAGGCTTTGTTTGAATGTGTGTGTGTGTGTGTGTGTGTACCTGGGAAGCCTTCACAGAGCACCTCTATGGGCGTGTCCCTCTTGGTGTCTCCAATCTTCTGGTAGCGCTCCTTCAGAGTGTCGGCCTGGTGAAGACACGTTGAAGCAGACGAGTGATGAAGCACCAATGAAACCAAGATGGCCGACTGACACGCACACGGCCTCCTCACCTTGAGGCCCTGCCAGGGGAGGCTGCCTCGCAGGAAGTACATGAACATGTGGCCCAGAGCTTCCAGGTCGTCCCGCCTGCTTTGCTCTGAAACACAACAGAAGGCTTCAGGTTCTACAGGTGAAGCTACAGGTCAGTGAGGAGGAGGAGGACCAGCTCCTCCCCTTCAGGTCAGGTTCTACAGGTGAAGCTACAGGTCAGTGAGGAAGAGGAGGACCAGCTCATGAAGGACCTACAGGTTCCTCTTCAGAACCATTAGTCATGACACAGCTAAAGCATCATGTGTACCTTTAGTAGCTCACGTAGCATACAAGTGCTAACTCTAGTTAACGATGCTCACATACTCTAGTCGTCTCTACACACGTGAAGGCCACCTGGAGCCATCGCAGAGCCCTGTGGGGGCAGGCGCTGTGATTGGCCGGTCTGCATCAAGGGGCGGGAGGTAGAAACACCTCCACCAGTATTTGATGTCTTACAGCTTCATCAAACAGCAATAACGCCGCCCTGGTGTTCCACAAGGAGCAGGGAACAGCACCTCCTCCCCGAGGCTGAGGGAGGAGGAGCGGGGAACAGCACCTCCTCCCCGAGGCTGAGGGAAGAGGAGCAGGGAACAGCCCCTCCTCCCTGGGGCTGAGGGAGGAGGGGCAGGGAACAGCTCCTTCTCTCTGACGCTGAGGTCCCTGAGGCTGAGGGAGGAGGAGCAGGGAACAGCCCCTCCTCCCTGAGGCTGAGGGAGGAGGAGCAGGGAACAGCCCCTCCTCCCTGAGGCTGAGGGAGGAGGAGCAGGGAACAGCCCCTCCTCCCTGAGGCTGATGGAGGAGGAGCAGGGAACAGCCCTCCTCCTGAGGCTGCGGGAGGAGGAGCAGGAAACCCCTCCTCCTGAGGCTGAGGGAGGAGGAGCAGAACAGCCTCCTCCCGAGGCTGATGGAGGAGGAGAACAGCCCTCCTCCCGAGGCTGCGGGAGGAGGAGAGGAACAGCCCTCCTCCTGAGGCTGAGGAGGAGGAGGGAACAGCCTCCTCCCTGAGGCTGAGGGAGGAGGAGAACAGCCTCCTCCTGAGGCTGCGGGAGGAGGAGCAGAACAGCCTCCTCCCGAGGCTGAGGAGGAGGAGGAACAGCCTCCTCCCGAGGCTGAGGGAGGAGGAGGAACAGCCTCCTCCCGAGGCTGAGGAGGAGGAGACAGCCCTCCTCCCGAGGCTGAGGGAGGAGGAGCAGGAACAGCCTCCTCCTGAGGCTGAGGGAAGGAGGGAGGAACAGCCCCTCCTCCCTGAGGCTGCGGGAGGAGGAGCAGGGAACAGCCCCTCCTCCCTGAGGCTGAGGGAGGAGGGGCTGGCTGAGCTCACCTTTGCCCAGGTGCGTGTTGATGCTCATGTAGCGGGCCGTGCCCGTCAGGCTCTTGTGCTCGCGGTAGGGGATGTGCTTCTTGGTCTCGGGGTCGATGTACTCCTTGGCCAGGCCGAAGTCGATGATGTGGATGGTGTGCTGCCGCTTGGAGCCGGGCCGGCCCACCAGGAAGTTCTCCGGCTTCACGTCTCGGTAGATGAGGCTCCTGGTGTGGACGAACTCCATCCGGGTGATCTGAGGAGAGGACGGCTGAGTGCTCCACCCAGCACGGTCATCAGTGTGTGTGTGTGTGAGAGAGAGAGTGTGAGTGAGTGTGTGTGAGAGAGAGTGTGAGTGAGTGTGTGTGAGAGAGAGTGAGTGAGTGAGTGTGAGAGAGAGAGAGTGAGTGTGTGTGTGTGAGAGAGAGAGTGAGTGAGTGAGTGAGTGTGAGAGAGAGAGAGTGAGTGAGTGAGTGAGTGTGAGAGAGAGTGAGTGTGTGTGTGTGAGAGAGTGAGTGAGTGAGTGAGTGAGTGTGTGTGAGAGAGAGAGTGTGTGAGTGAGTGAGTGTGAGAGAGAGAGAGTGTGAGTGAGTGTGTGTGAGAGAGAGAGTGAGTGAGTGAGTGAGTGTGTGAGAGAGAGAGTGTGTGAGTGAGTGTGTGTGAGAGAGAGAGAGTGTGAGTGTGTGTGTGTGAGAGAGAGTGTGTGAGAGAGGTGTGAGGTGGTGGAGAGAGAGAGTGTGAGTGAGGAGTGGTGAGTGTGTGAGAGAGAGAGAGTGAGTGTGTGTGTGAGAGAGAGGTGAGAGGAGTGAGTGTGTGTGAGAGAGTGTGTGTGAGAGAGTGTGAGGTGTGTGTGAGAGAGAGTGTGTGAGTGTGTGTGTGAGAGAGAGAGAGAGTGTGAGAGGTGTGTGAGGAGTGTGTGAGAGAGAGTGAGAGTGTGGTGGAGTGTGTGAGAGAGTGTGTGAGAGAGTGTGTGTGAGTGTGAGTGTGAGAGAGTGAGTGAGTGTGTGGAGAGAGAGTGTGTGTGTGTGTGAGTGAGTGTGAGAGTGAGTGAGTGTGTGAGAGAGAGAGTGAGAGGTGTGTGAGTGTGTGTGAGAGGAGTGGTGTGAGAGAGAGTGAGTGTGTGGTGAGTGGAGGTGTGAGATGTGGTGAGGTGTGTGAGAGGAGAGTGTGGTGTGTGAGAGAGTGTGTGTGAGAGGTGTGTGAGTGAGGAGAGAGAGGTGAGGAGTGTGTGTGTGAGAGAGGTGTGTGAGAGAGTGTGAGAGAGAGTGTGAGAGTGTGTGTGTGAGAGAGTGTGAGAGAGTGTGTGTGTGTGAGTGTGAGAGAGTGTGTGAGGTGTGTGAGTGTGTGAGGAGTGAGTGAGGTGTGTGAGAGAGAGAGAGAGAGTGAGGAGTGAGTGTGTGAGAGTGTGTGAGGTGTGTGAGAGGTGTGAGAGTGTGTGAGAGGGAGTGAGAGAGTGTGAGAGAGTGTGTGAGAGAGAGAGTGTGTGAGTGTGAGTGAGTGTGAGTGAGAGAGGAGTGTGTGAGTGAGTGAGGTGTGTGAGAGAGTGTGTGAGAGTGTGTGTGAGGAGGTGAGTGTGAGAGAGAGTGTGAGGAGTGTGAGTGTGTGAGTGAGAGTGAGTGTGTGAGTGAGTGAGGTGTGAGTGAGGAGTGTGAGGTGGTGTGAGTGTGAGGTGAGTGTGTGAGAGAGTGGTGTGAGGAGTGTGAGTGTGGTGTGAGTGTGAGAGTGAGTGTGTGAGGAGGTGTGTGAGAGAGTGTGGTGAGGTGTGGAGAGGTGTGTGAGTGTGTGTGAGAGAGTGTGAGTGTGGTGAGTGAGAGAGAGTGAGTGAGTGTGTGAGTGAGTGAGAGTGTGAGTGAGAGAGTGAGTGGTGTGTGAGAGAGGTGAGTGAGAGAGTGTGTAGAGAGGAGTGAGGTGTGGTGTGAGGTGAGGTGTGAGTGTGAGAGGTGTGTGTGTGAGGAGTGTGTGAGAGAGAGTGAGGAGTGAGTGAGTGTGGAGAGTGAGTGGTGAGGGTGTGTGAGAGTGAGTGTGTGAGTGAGTGAGAGTGTGGTGAGAGTGTGAGTGTGAGTGTGTGTGTGTGTGAGTGGTGAGTGTGTGAGTGAGTGAGTGTGTGGAGGTGTGGTGTGAGGTGTGAGAGAGAGTGGAGTGTGTGAGGTGAGTGAGTGGTGAGTGTGTGTGAGAGGTGAGTGTGTGTGTGAGTGTGTGAGTGTGTGTGAGAGTGGTGGTGAGGTGTGTGTGTGAGGAGTGTGTGTGTGAGAGTGTGAGTGGTGTGTGTGTGTGTGTGAGAGTGAGTGGTGAGTGAGTGTGTGTGAGAGGAGTGTGAGAGAGTGGAGGAGTGAGTGTGTGAGTGTGTGTGAGTGAGTGTGAGTGAGAGTGAGTGTGTGAGTGTGTGTGAGAGTGAGTGTGTGTGTGTGTGTGAGTGAGTGTGTGTGTGAGTGTGTGAGTGTGTGTGTGAGAGTGAGATGTGTGAGTGTGTGAGTGTGTGAGATGTGTGAGTGTGTGTGTGAGTGTGAGAGTGAGTGTGAGTGAGTGTGTGTGTGAGTGAGTGTGAGTGTGTGAGTGAGTGTGTGAGTGAGTGTGTGTGAGTGTGAGTGAGTGAGTGTGTGTGTGAGTGTGAGTGAGTGTGTGTGTGAGTGAGTGTGTGTGAGTGTGTGTGTGAGTGAGTGTGTGTGAGAGTGAGTGTGTGTGTGTGTGTGAGTGAGTGAGTGTGTGTGAGAGTGTGGTGAGTGAGTGTGTGTGAGTGTGTGAGTGAGTGAGTGTGAGTGAGGTGTGTGAGTGAGTGTGAGTGTGTGAGTGTGTGTGAGTGTGTGTGTGAGGAGTGTGTGAGTGTGTGTGAGAGTGTGTGGTGAGTGTGTGTGTGTGAGTGTGTGGTGAGTGGTGTGAGGAGTGTGTGTGTGTGAGTGTGTGTGTGAGGTGAGTGTGTGAGTGAGTGGTGAGTGAGTGAGTGTGTGTGTGAGTGAGTGTGTGAGTGTGAGGTGAGTGTGTGTGAGTGAGTGGTGAGAGTGGTGAGTGAGGTGGTGTGAGTGTGTGAGTGAGTGTGAGTGAGTGTGTGAGTGAGGTGGAGTGTGTGTGTGTGTGTGTGAGTGTGTGTGAGTGTGTGGAGTGTGTGTGAGTGAGTGAGTGTGTGTGGAGGTGTGAGTGTGTGTGTGTGTGTGTGAGAGTGTGTGAGTGTGTGTGTGAGTGAGTGAGTGTGTGAGTGAGTGAGTGAGTGTGTGTGAGTGTGTGTGTGAGTGTGAGTGTGTGTGAGTGAGTGAGTGTGTGAGTGTGTGAGTGTGAGTGAGTGAGGTGGTGAGTGTGTGAGTGAGTGTGAGTGGAGTGAGTGTGAGGAGAGAGTGAGTGTGTGTGAGGAGTGTGTGTGTGGTGAGTGTGTGAGCGGAGGTGTGTGTGTGAGTGTGTGTGAGTGAGTGTGTGAGGAGTGTGAGTGAGTGTGTGGAGTGTGGAGTGTGTGTGTGAGGAGTGTGTGTGTGAGTGTGTGTGAGTGTGTGAGTGTGAGTGTGTGAGTGAGTGAGTGAGTGAGTGAGTGTGTGAGTGTGTGAGAGTGTGTGTGAGTGTGTGTGAGTGAGAGTGAGTGTGTATGTGAGTGAGTGTGTGTGTGTGTGTGAGTGTGTGTGTGAGTGAGTGTGTGTGTGTGTGTGAGTGAGTGTGTGTGAGTGTGTGTGAGAGTGTGTGTGAGTGAGTGTGTACCAGCTGTATGGCGATCATGAGCACCGTCTTCAGGGAGAAGCTCCGGTCACACAGGTCAAACAGGTCCTCTAGGCTCGGTCCCAGGAGCTCCAGAACCATGGCGTTGTATTTACCACAGGGCCCAAAGTAAAACACCTGCGGTACGCCCTCTGGTGGCCAGACGGAGGACAGTCAGGACACATCGACATGGAACCAGACGGAGACGGAGACCCCATCACGTCCAGTTGCACTTCACATGCATGTCCAATATACATATATATATAGCTTATGTGTGTGTATATATATATATATACACACACACATACATATACATATATATATATATGTATATATACACGTACATATATACATATATATATATATGTACATGTACATATATACACACATATATACATGTACATATGTATATGTACATGTATATACACACACATACATATATATATATATACATGTGTATATACATGTACATATGTATATGTACATGTATATACACACACATATATGTGTGTACATATATATATATGTATATGTGTACACACACATGAACATGAGCCTCCACGTGAAGCGGGCCGTGCCTCCTCCTCCCAGCCTGCGTGGCATCAGGAGGCAGTTCTCCCACATTGGGCCACCGACGTGACCGAGAGACGTCTGGCTGCTCACAGGAAGCTGCTCACAGGAAGCTGCTCACAGGAAGCTGCTCACAGGAAGCTGCTCACAGGAAGCCTCACCTGAGCTGCCCAGCTGCTTGTAGAAGCGATACTCCAGGTGCAGCTGTGGCGCCCGGGACTTGATGGGCTCCTTCAGAGGATGACAGGAACATCAGTGTTGTGTCACACCGTACACACAGTACACACACAGTACACACACACCGTACACACAGTACACACAGTACACACACCGTACACACACACCGTACACACACAGTACACACACCGTACACACACAGTACACACACACCGTACACACAGTACACACACCGTACACGCACCGTACACACAGTACACACCGTACACACGCACCGTACGCACCGTACACACACAGTACACACACACACAGCACGCACCGTACACGCACCGTACACGCACCGTACACGCACCGTACACACCGTACACACACCGTACACACCGTACACGCACCGTACACGCACTGCACACACCGCACACGCACGCACACGTGCACTGCACACGCACTGCACACCGTGCACACGCACCGCATACGCACCGCACGCACGCACGCACAGTCCGCACACACCGTGCACGCACCGCACACGTACACCGCACCGTGCACACACGCGTGCACACGCACCGTGCCGTCACACGCACGTGCACCGTACACCTGCACACGCACATTACCGTGCACACGCTACACACACCGTGCACACGCACACACGCACCGCACACACACCGTGCACACGCACTGCACACACCGCACACGCATTTGCACACACCGTACACACCGTACACACTGCACACGTGCAGTACACGCACCGTGCATACACCGCACACACTGCACACGTGCACACGCACTGCACACACCGCACACACCGTACCGTGCACCGCACACACCGCACGCCACACACGTGCATACACACCGTACACGTACACGCACCGTGCGCACACACGTGCACGCACCGTACACGCATGCACACGCATTACGCACTATACCGCACACCGCACACACCGCACACACACCGTGCACACGTGCACACACGTCACACAGTACACACAGTACACACGTACACACACCACACACACAGTGCGCACACACACATGTGTGTGCGTGTGCGTGTGTGTGGCACCAGTTTGATGGCCACGATTCGCTGGTGTGTAGCAGTGTGTGTGTGTGTGTGTGTGGTACCAGTTTGATGGCCACGTATTCGTTGGTGTGTAGCAGTGTGTGTGTGAGTGTGTGTGTGTGTGTGTGTGTGTGGTACCAGTTTGATGGCCACGTATTCGTTGGTGTGTAGCAGTGTGTGTGTGTGTGTGTGGTACCAGTTTGATGGCCACGTATTCGTTGGTGTGTAGCAGTGTGTGTGTGTGTGTGTGTGTGGTACCAGTTTGATGGCCACGTATTCGTTGGTGTGTAGCAGTGTGTGTGTGTGTGTGTGGTACCAGTTTGATGGCCACGTATTCGTTGGTGTGTAGCAGTGTGTGTGTGTGTGTGTGTGGTACCAGTTTGATGGCCACGTATTCGTTGGTGTGTAGCAGTGTGTGTGTGTGTGTGTGTGTGTGTGTGTGGTACCAGTTTGATGGCCACGTATTCGTTGGTGTGTAGCAGTGTGTGTGTGTGTGTGTGGTACCAGTTTGATGGCCACGTATTCGTTGGTGTGTAGCAGTGTGTGTGTGTGTGTGTGTGTGTGTGGTACCAGTTTGATGGCCACGTATTCGTTGGTGTGTAGCAGTGTGTGTGTGTGTGTGTGTGTGTGTGGTACCAGTTTGATGGCCACGTATTCGTTGGTGTGTAGCAGTGTGTGTGTGTGTGTGTGTGTGGTACCAGTTTGATGGCCACGTATTCGTTGGTGTGTAGCAGTGTGTGTGTGAGTGTGTGGTACCAGTTTGATGGCCACGATTCATTGGTGTGTAGCAGTGTGTGTGTGTGTGTGTGTGTGTGGTACCAGTTTGATGGCCACGTATTCGTTGGTGTGTAGCAGTGTGTGTGTGTGTGTGTGTGTGTGGTACCAGTTTGATGGCCACGTATTCGTTGGTGTGTAGCAGTGTGTGTGTGTGTGTGTGTGTGGTACCAGTTTGATGGCCACGTATTCGTTGGTGTGTAGCAGTGTGTGTGTGAGTGTGTGTGTGTGTGTGTGTGTGTGGTACCAGTTTGATGGCCACGTATTCGTTGGTGTGTAGCAGTGTGTGTGTGTGTGTGTGTGGTACCAGTTTGATGGCCACGTATTCGTTGGTGTGTAGCAGTGTGTGTGTGTGTGTGTGTGTGTGGTACCAGTTTGATGGCCACGTATTCGTTGGTGTACAGGTTCTTTCCCAGGCGCAGCTCCCCAAAGTTCCCGCAGCCGATCTTCTTCCCCACGCGGAAGTTGGGTCCGACCATCAGGACCCCGGAGTTGGAGCTGGCGCCCCGCCCGCCGTGCCCCGACCGGCTGCCCGTCTTCCCAGGCATCCTCTTCCCTTCCTCCGTCTCTGCTTTCCCTCCTCCCCCCCCCCCTCCCCCTACCCCTCGCTTGTCAAAGTCCATCAGTTTGTGGTAGCCTGGTCTCTCCACGGTTAAGCCGATTCCATCAACCAAAAGCAACTACCAAAACAACTGCCGAGCAGCCTCGCTGTCAGGCGCCAGGTGGGCGGGGCCAAGGTGAGAATCAAAGTGGGCGGGGACCGAGCCGGGGAACGGAAGAGGAAGAAAATAAGCAGCTCTGGTAGGAGACGAGCGACGGCGGTGGAGAGGTGACTAAATGAAAGAGGGATGGAGATGACGGGGAGGGGCTCCACGACCAACTGGCTTACACCCCCTTGAAGGGGGCCAGAGGCGGTGATGGAGGGAGGAGTTTAATGGCCGCAGCAGTCACCATACGGGGCTAGCCACATGCTAACATGCTATGTGAAGGTCAGAGGAGCCGGTCCACCATGACAGAGGCTCAAGCTTCACGGCTCAGGAACCACTCGGCCCTTCAGCGGGGCTTCACTGCCATAGGGGGCTTGGTGCGAGAGCCTCTGATCCGATTGGACCCGGTCAGAACACCGGCTGCTGGGATGCGTCGCGATGAAGCTTCAACGCACCACCTGAAAGAATCAGAGAACAGGACATTATTTAAGTTAAACCACATTTAATACTTAATGTATACCAACCCAGGAACTCTTCATGCCCAACTCTAGACCCCGGTTACATTTGAACACATCACAACACCGTCATCATTGACCTCCACCCAATACATCGTCTTTACTCAGAGGACATCATCAGAATGGAACGTCTGAATGTGAGCTCCTCGTTTATGGTCAATGGATGACTTGTATAGCGCGTTTCTAGTCGCGAGACCACTCAACTCTTCAAAATGACATCATTCGGCCGGGGGGGGGTCAGGGGGTCGTTCTGCAACCCCAATGTCGTCGGTTCGATCCCCGCTCTCCCCGTTAGTTGCAAGTCTAAGTGTCCATGAGCAAGGCACTGAACCCCCAGTTGCTCCCCGGGCGCATCGCTGCAGCCACTGCTCCTAATGACTAGGAGGGGTTAATGCAGAGGACACATGGCGTTGCCCGTGTACCTGTGCAATGACAATAGATTGAAACCAATCCAATCATTCACACCCTGGTGGGAGGAGCTACGGTTCACCTGTCCATCAGTAACTAACATTCACACCCTGGTGGGAGGAGCTAAGGTTCACCTGTCCATCAGTAACTAACATTCACACCCTGGTGGGAGGAGCTAAGGTTCACCTGTCCATCAGTAACTAACATTCACACCCTGGTGGGAGGAGCCACGTTCACCTGTCCATCAGTAACTAACATTCACACCCTGGTGGGAGGAGCTACGGTTCACCTGTCCATCAGTAACTAACATTCACACCCTGGTGGGAGGAGCTACGGTTCACCTGTCCATCAGTAACTAACATTCACACCCTGGTGGGAGGAGCTACGGTTAGCCCCGTTAGCCATGGTTCCTGACGCGCTGGAGGATGACCCGATGGTTTTGATGAGTTTTCACCGTTGGGCTTCCTGAAGGATTCCACTACACAGACACATTTCTTCTGTAGCCTATGAACTAACTTATTTAAATGAATACTTCAACAAATCATTTGAACCAACATTGTTAGAACCCGTGGTTCTAGTGCTGTGCAGAACCCACAGAAAGGAACCACAGTGCACTTGAGTTCTAGATTCAGAAATATGCATTTGACATAAGCTAAACCATATCCATAGAGACGGTATTGATCCTGCAGGCCTTAGATCTTCCCACTCAGATCACATTGTGGCGTCAGGTCTCCGATCAAGTCCAAACATACGTCAGACAGAAGCAATCGCATCAGTCCACACAACTGCAGAAGAGCCGAAACTTCACGACGGCGTTATATTACACATACATGCAGGTGTGTTATCGTCTGAATATATACAATATATACAACTGCTGGGCGATGGTTGACAATATATGTGCTGCAGACAAAGTCAAATCCTTAAGTGCCACTCAAAGTAAAAGTCCATCATCTGAAGTCGTTGGCTGGCTTCTGACTGAGCTGCAGGGGGAGGTCAACGTTTAAGGACCTTTATAGAGCGACGGTGTGCACACATTCATTCACTGATGGCAGAGAGACACCAGCTCCACGCATTCAGAGGCCAGGGAGCCTCCAGCACAGCCTCAGAGGCCAGGAGCCACCTGTCATCCTGAGCCATGAGGACAGAGGAACACAGAATAACAGCTGGATGACAGAAGCCCAGTGGCAGCAGAGCACCTGTTGTGACCCCTCAGTGAACCAGGGTCCTCCTCTACGACGGCCAACACACTGCAGCCCGAGGGGCCATGAAGACCAACATGGAAATATTCATTCTCAAAAGTGTGAACGACTCTAATCTGCATGTGTGCATTAGGTGCTTAGCACCGTGTGCTGAGGGCTACGCAGCCCTCCGAGCTGCCGGAGCCCTCAGCACAGCGAGCTCTGGCCGGAGATCTGGACGATGAAAGGTTGGCTTGATGGAGGCGCGTTCAGGTCGAGGAGGTGCAGGAGGAGGCGGCGGCTGAGATAGCGGACACTGCGTGTCGAAGCACCTCCTCTGACCAACAGGAACAACACGGCGTCACCGCGCCCCAAACACAGCTCTGCTCCGGCCAGACGCCGTGTGGTCTACTGAGACGTTGATGTTCTGACGCAGCACAGGATGCATGCGGAGTAACGGCCGACGCTCCACGGTGTCGGCGCCGCTCGGCCGAGCCAATGGGAACATTTGGTTTGTAGGTGTCGCTAACATCAGACGTCATGAACGCATCCTTCTGCCCCGGTGGAGGCAGGCCCGAGTCTGTAATTACATCCACGGCCCTCCTCCCTCGGCTGAAAGGAAGCAGCCAAGAACTCAACCTCCAGGACGCCGGTTGAGCTCCTTGGTCAGAATGCTGTGGTTGTGTGTGATGCTGTGGCCGACATCACAGGGGTCAACACACTCGGCATACATTAGTGCCTTTTACGATAACCTCCTTTCAAACAAATCATGCATTTAATTTGGAAATAAATCATGAAATAGCTTGGTTTAAAACACTCCGTATTGTGAAGGTTCAAACGTGCATCCCCTTCCTGATGATGCCTTCACTGACACGTGGAATCCTCGGATGCCCAACTTCACTGAACACAGTGAACCACACGGACAGACTCTTATCTCCAGAGGTGTGTGGCCCTCCACCACCAGCAGGGCCCAGTGCAGGGCCCCAGAACACACCTGGCCATGTTGATGCGGTCTGGGTGGGCTCCTCGCGCACCGAGCATATGGGCCATGACGTCACGGTCCCGCTGGGCTCTGCTGTACATACACGGGATGACCGATCAGGAGCCCTAGTCCCACCTGTCCTCTGAGGGGACGCGTGCATGTGCACCTGGCCATGCGTGTGGGCGGTGCTACGCGCGCGCGCGCATACACGCACACACATGTTCCTGTGGAGCAGCGCGTGACGTCCTGTTCACGAGCCGTGCAGGAGCTCGATGCCGGCGTTACATTAGAACCCTGAACACGAGCCGGCGGAGCACCACGGGCCTCCACCCACACTGCAGCGCCTCGTCCGGCAGACACACGAGACCCGACCACGCGGTTCTGACGACGCTCGCGTTGTCAGTAGTTCACCCTTTGGACCAGAACCGTCCATGAGCTCTGTGGGCTGGCTAACGGAGCTAGCCGCTCCGCCTGCAGCAGGCTGAGCTCCAGAGGAGCAGAGTCCGCTCGATCTGCTCCCCGCCGGGCCGCCATCGCGACCCGGCGTGGGCCGGCCGCCCGCGAGGACCCTCCGAGCCCCGGGCCCGCGTCCACACGGCCGGTCCGCAGGAAGCTAGGGGAGGCCACAGGAGTGGGTGCTCGGCCTCGGGGTAGCGGACAGCCTGAGCTCCATTGAAACTCGTGGGAAACATCTCGCTGAGAGGAGAGAAGGCAACAGAAGCGAAGTCATGTCGTTGAGGACCGCGAGGACCGCGACGAGCAGCGCCGACGGCCAGCCTCTGTGGTCGGCGCTGCTCGTCGTCCGATAATACACTCAGCTAACTAGCCAATGTTGGCTAACGCAGAACGCCTGGCCGTCCAGTCACTCGCACACGGAGGACGGCCCGCCGCCCCGCGGAGCGGCGGGCCGGACGTACCTCCACGCGGCGGCTCGGGGCTGCTGCGGGGCTCGCGCTGGATGGACCGCGGTTGTTCCCGTCGTCCCGGTCCCTGCTCATCTCGGACGATGTTTGCTAACCAGCTGAACAGCCTCGCCACTGACTGCTGCGCAAAGTGCGTAGTGGAAGAAAAGTAGGGCGCAGCCAGCGGAAGAAAGGAGCGTAACCTGCGTTGAGGAATGGCGACCGGAAGTCTGTGTGCGTGCGTGAGAGGGTCACGCGCACTTTGACGAGTTTGTCCCTCCAGCTCCTCCTCACTGTCACACGGAGGAGCGTCGGGACAACACACCGCATGACGTCATATCATACAACAACAACAACAATAACGATATGTGGTTGCGAACCTTTTAGAGAAGTTGTAGACGTTTACAACAAACGCCAAGCAGGTTGCCCCCCATGTTGATACACTGCCCCCCCATGTGCCCCCCCCATGCTGATACACTGCCCCCATGTTGATACACTGCCCCCATGCCCCCATGCTGATACACTGCCCCCATGTGCCCCCCATGCTGATACACTGCCCCCATGCCCCCCATGCTGATACACTGCCCCCCATGCCCCCCATGTTGATACACTGCCCCCCCATGTGCCCCCCCCATGCTGATACACTGCCCCCCCATGTGCCCCCCCCCATGCTGATACACTGCCCCCCATGTTGATACACTGCCCCCATGTGCCCCCCATGCTGATACACTGCCCCCCATGTGCCCCCATGCTGATACACTGCCCCCATGTTGACACTGCCCCCATGCTGATACACTGCCCCCATGTGCCCCCATGCTGATACACTGCCCCCATGCCCCATGCTGACACTGCCCCCATGTGCCCCCATGCTGATACACTGCCCCATGTTGATGACACTGCCCCCATGTTGATACACTGCCCCCCATGTGCCCCCATGCTGATACACTGCCCCCATGTGCCCCCCTGCTGATACACTGCCCCCTCATGCTGATACACTGCCCCCCCATGTGCCCCCCCATGCTGATACACTGCTGCCACCCTCATGTTGATACACTGCCCCATGATGTGGTGGTGTACAGAGAAGAGGAGGCCCCCCATGTTGATACTGCCCCCCCATGCTGATACACTGCCCCCATGGATACACTGGGACCCCATGTGCCCCCATGAGGATACACTGCCCCATGCTGACACCGCCCCTCATGTTGATACACTGCTGCCCCCCCATGTTGATACACTGCTGCCCCCTCATGCTGATACACTGCCCTGGTGTACAGAGAGAAGAGGAGGGGACCCAGGACGGAGTCTTGAGGGACCCCATAGTGAGAGGAAGAGGAGGGGACCCAGGACGGAGTCTTGAGGGACCCCATAGTGAGAGGAAGAGGAGGGGACCCAGGACGGAGCCTTGAGGGACCCCATAGTGAGAGGAAGAGGAGGGGACCCAGGACGGAGCCTTGAGGGACCCCATAGTGAGAGGAAGAGGAGGGGACCCAGGACGGAGTCTTGAGGGACACCTTAGTGAGAGGAAGAGGAGGGGACCCAGGACGGAGCCTTGAGGAACCCCAGTAGTGAGAGGAAGAGGAGGGGACCCAGGACGGAGCCTTGAGGAACCCCAGTAGTGAGAGGAAGAGGAGGGGACCCAGGACGGAGCCTTGAGGGACCCCACAGTGAGAGGAAGAGGAGGGGACCCAGGACGGAGCCTTGAGGAACCCCAGTAGTGAGAGGAAGAGGAGGGGACCCAGGACGGAGCCTTGAGGAACCCCAGTAGTGAGAGGAAGAGGAGGGGACCCAGGACGGAGCCTTGAGGGACACCTTAGTGAGAGAAAGAGGAGGGGACCCAGGACGGAGCCTTGAGGGACCCCATAGTGAGAGGAAGAGGAGGGGACCCAGATCCTCTCCAGGGTAATTGATACCCGAGTGCATCAACGGCTCAGCCCCCCCCCTAAGCACAATGGTGGAGGCATAATGGAGAGTGTCCAACATGTATTTTATTCGCTGTTCTTACAGTTTGTATTTTGAACAATGTTTGCTCAGAATAAATCTGTTCCATTTGGATTCAACAGTTTGTTTCTGTGGTCGACGGATTCAAACCAGTCGAGCGCCAGAGAGACCAGCAGGAGGTCAGGAGGTCAGGAGGTCAGGGAGAGGAGAGTCCTGTGTCCGGAACCCTCCGACTGAAGAAGGAACCAAGGAGACGGCTGGCAATAAGGTGCCAGGCGGTGTAACCCTGGTGCACAGTGCTGTCTGCTCCACCCGAAGGAAGGAGCAGCTCACGCCAACACCCGGCCCACTCAATGAGGGCACGCCTAATGACGGTGGAGGGGGGGGGGGGGCTCTTATTTCTCTGGCCGTGATCCAGATACTCTTAATACCCCAAAACGGGTAATTTAAGTTAAAAAACAAACAAAATATATGGATACAACAGGAATACAAAAACTAATTCCACTTCAGGAAGTGATGGACGTGAAGCACACGGACGATCAGTGTGAGGAGGCGTTTCCCTGAGCCAGCAGCTCCTCCCCCAGGAGGAAGCTCTGCACCTCCAGGTCTGGGTCAGCCACAGGGGTCAGCTCGGGGTCACGCTTTGCTTTTGGCTCTCTGTGGTCAGACCTCACAGGAGGCCCTCGTCCCGAGAGGAGCTCTGGTCTGGGAGCCAGTGGAACTCCAGCTGCATGCTGGGAGCAACCCTCCTTCAAGCCCCATCATCCAATAGGGAGCCAGATAAAAGCAACCAGCTGATCACTCACGTCCTCTTTGAAACCAAAGTGTGTCGAATTCTCCTCATCTGCTCTGATAGTATGTTTACATGCCGCGCTGTGAAGTTGTGCTGCCTTCGGGATGAAAGCTGCTGCTCCTACACATCTTATCATGATGCGTTCATGAGCATACAGTGTTGGTGTTGACGTGATGAGGACTGTGTGGGTTTTTAGTAGAAGATATTTACTTTCATTAAGTCCACACTCCGGATTAGTGCGTGGCGGTAATGCGCCGACAGATGTTTGCCAACCCCCATAAAGAGCAGGAGAAGAATATGAATGGACGCGACGATACCACTCCGGACCAGAGGGGGCGGCAACGCAGCGGCGTGTTGCCAACGCCGTCAACACCGAACCGCAAACAGGCGAAGAAGAAAATCCAACATGGCGGCGCCCTGCAGCCGTGTTTACTGAGCGAGGTCAGGAGAACAGCTCGAGTCCTGAACGCGTCCTGAACGCGTCCTGAAGCCGGGAACAGAGCCAACACGAGCAGCCGCCATGTTTCCAGAAGCGGCTCAGTGTCTGAGGACGGCGGCCCCGCTCCTCCCCCTCTGCGGGCTGCTGACGCGGCTGACGCGGCGGGGCTCACACGGAGGAGTCGGCCGCGTCCAGGCCCGCAGGCACTTCGGTGTGAGCCGGCCTGCGACGGCCAAGGTGCTCCCGCCGCGCAAACCCCGGGAGCGGGTGGAGATCCCCGGGCTGGAGATGGTCACCTACGGGGACAGGATGCACTTCGTGCCGGGGCTGTCGAAGCCCGTCAACCCGCTGTGGGTGAGGGACTACAAGGACCCGAGGTATTACAAGGCGCCTCCGGCCCACCAGATGGCGCTGTTCAGAGAGAAGCCGTGCTTCGTTTACCACCAGAGGACCAGCGCACTGGAAGGTAACGGTTATTATGATCAGGCACGTGCGCAGACATGTTGGGGGGCAGGTGCTCAAACCCAAAAAAAGGGCACCCAATGGCAAAAAAAAATTCTGAAAGGGATGAAGCATTAGCAGCAATACACTGATGACGCTGTCCTCGACCTGCGTCTCCTCTGGCAGCATCAGACAGCTAGCTTACATGTTCTTTATGAATAAAGATGAATTATTAGATAGCAACAACAGTACAAGCGTTCTGATTGGCTAATGGGTCGTCATGCCAGCCACGTATCGCCCTCCTCGCTGGTCTGATACGGATCCGTATCGCCCTCTGACCTCATTTTCAAAATGAGCGATATTGATAGACAACAACAGCCAAGAGCAGTGGTCCTCAAACTAAGGCCCGCGGGCCGGATACGGCCCGCCTCCACATTTTGCCCGGCCCTCTGAACAAGAGAGGCCTCATGATTTTTTTTTTCAGTCTGGCCACGAAAATCCTAGACTAGCCCGTTAAATAGAACGGAATAAGAATTATCTCTCTCTCTTATCTTCTCTCTCTTCTCTTCTCTCTCTCCTCTCTCTCTCTCTTATCTTCTCTCTCTTCTCTTCTCTCTCTCCTCTCTCTCTCTCTTCTCTCTCTCTCCCTCTCTCTATTCTCTAAACATAACTAACGTCAGTAAACAGCTGGACAATACTTTGAAATCACGGATTTCGTGAGTTTTTGTTTGTTTATTTGTTTAGGAAACGTCGGACCAGTTGTGACGTCATGTTTTCAGCAGCGCTAATGTTGTGGTTGATTTATCACAAAACAACGTCAGGGGACAAACACCGTCAGGACCTGTTGGTCTGGTGCTGCGGGTCAGAGGAGAAGGAGGTGCAGCCGTTTAGTAGCGCGAGGAGCACTGCGCGGAGGAGGAAGTGGAGGAGGAGGAGGAGGAGGGAGGGGAGGGGCACGGCGGGGGGAAGAGGGGCGGGGGGGGGGGCTCGTGAGCGTCGCGGAGCATGTGGGGGCGAAATTCTCACAATAACTCAAATAAATGCCCCGTCGGATATTAAAACACATTTGGGGGACTTGATGACAGAAAGAGTAACTTCTATTCTTACATACTGATGAATGAAAAAAGTGGGCTCCAGCAAAAAGGGCCCTTTTCTCATCCAGGGCAAAAGGGGAGGAGCTTGAGCACCACAGGGTCTTTCTGCAACAGGTACACGTTGAGGTGTGAAGCAGGACGACTGACTGAGCGTGATCTTTTACTCTGAGAGGCCGTGACGTCATCACGTCCTGATTGTGTTGGCTGTTGAGCTCTGACGGAGCCGTGCTGCACCGTCAGAGCTCCTTCTCCTCCTGTCTCTGTCCAGGCGTGCGTCAGGCTCTGTGGTTGACCAAAACCAAACTGACTCCCGGTCTGCCGCCTCAGCTCCTCCCACTGACGGAGAGGCCAGCCGATCGGATCCCAGATCAGGATGAACGCGTGCAGAACGCCATCAAACACGCCCGCTTCTGGGACACGACGAAGGAGCGGCCAGGCAAAGAGAAGTACAGGTGGGCGTCACGTGACCGTACGGCCAGAGGCGTGGCCGTGTGGCGAGGGTGACCACGACAGTCACCACTCGTTCACCTTCTGTGGACGCAGAGCGCTTTGACAGTGAACTTCATGAAAGGGACTCGATTCTGCTGATGGTGCTAACGGCGCTGATGGTGCTAACGGCGCTGATGGTGCTAACGGTGCTGATGGTGCTAACGGCGCTGATGGTGCTATCGGCGCTGATGGTGCTATCGGCGCTGATGGTGCTAACGGCGCTGATGGTGCTATCGGCGCTGATGGTGCTAACGGCGCTGATGGTGCTAACGGCGCTGATGGTGCTAACGGTGCTGATGGTGCTAACGGTGCTGATGGTGCTAATGGTGCTAACGGCGCTGATGGTGCTAACGGCGCTGATGGTGCTAACGGTGCTGATGGTGCTATCGGCGCTGATGGTGCTAACGGTGCTAACTGCGCTGATGGTGCTAACGGCGCTGATGGTGCTAACGGTGCTAACGGTGCTGATGGTGCTATCGGCGCTGATGGTGCTATCGGCGCTGATGGTGCTAACGGTGCTGATGGTGCTAACGGTGCTGATGGTGCTAACGGTGCTGATGGTGCTAACGGCGCTGATGGTGCTAACGGCGCTGATGGTGCTAACGGTGCTGATGGTGCTATCGGCGCTGATGGTGCTAACGGTGCTAACTGCGCTGATGGTGCTAACGGCGCTGATGGTGCTAACGGTGCTGATGGTGCTATCGGCGCTGATGGTGCTAACGGTGCTGATGGTGCTAACGGTGCTGATGGTGCTAACGGTGCTGATGGTGCTATCGGCGCTGATGGTGCTAACGGTGCTAACGGTGCTGATGGTGCTAACGGTGCTAACAGCGCTGATGGTGCTAACAGCGCTGACCTGGCACAATGAGTAGGCATGAGGATGGTTAGCACTGTATCCTCGTTGGTACTCTCTTGGTCCTTCCCGGTGTCCTTGGTGAACTGACTGGTGTTCTGTGTGTGTCTGTGAAGTAACAATAGAACCCGATCCTGGGTTTACCTCTTAAGAACCGGTACCTGTTTTAAAACCGGGCTTTAGGGGCGTCCCTAGCAACCAGCACGCTCACATGCCCTCAAAGGGTCTTTCCTAATCAAAAGCCGTGGGTTGATAGATCCATCCGTGAAGCTGTGAACGCCCGTACTGCTGCCTATAACTCCGGTCTTGTATCCGGCAACATGGACGAGTACAAGGCAGCGGTCTATGGACTGAGGAGGGCGGTGAAGAACGCCAAAAGGAGGTACCGAGACAGAGTGGAATCACAGATGGGCAGCAGCGACACCAGGCGCCTATGGCAGGGGCTACGGACTATCACAAACTACGGAGCAGACCCTCGGCGCAATGGTGAGTGCCGACGCATCCCTCAGCGGACGACCTGAACTCATTTTATGCACGGTTTGAGGCTAGCAACAACAGCGCTAGCGCCATTGCTAACAACAACACCGTTAAGCGTAGCCGAGGTGAGTTCTACCTGGGATGAACACACACCTCTGTGACCGAGCACAGTGTGAGGAGGGCTCTGTTGAGGTGAACACCAGGAAAGCTGCAGGTCCAGATGGCATATCTGGGCGAGTACTGAAGACCTGTGCTAACCAGCTAGCTCCAGTGTTCACCACAATATTCAACCTCTCCCTGGCTGAGTCCGTGGTCCCGCCTGCTCAAGAGATCCACTATTGTCCCTGTGCCCAAGAATGCTTCTCCAGCATGTATGAATGACTACCACCGTGGCCCTCACCTCGGTGGTCATGAAATGCTTTGAGACGCTGTTAAAGGACTACACCTGCGCTTTCCTCCCTTCCTCCATGGACCCGCTGCAGTTTGCTTATCGCCCAAACAGATCCACGGATGATGCTGTCTCCCAGGTACTGCACACCACACTCTCTCATCTGGACAGCCAGAGGGGGGCTATGTGAGACTACTGTTCATTGATTATAGTTCAGCTTTCAACACCATAGTCCCTCCAGACTGGCCGGCAAGCTGATTGTGCTGGGACTGTACACGCCCCTGTGTGCTTGGATCCTGGACTTCCTGACCGCCAGGCCACAGGTGGTCAGGGTCGGCAGACACACCTCCAAATCCCTCACCCTGAACACAGGATCCCCAGGGTTGCGCCCTCAGCCTCACTGTACTCCCTGTACACACATGACTGTGTGTCCAGGATCAGATCTAACTCCATCATCATGTTTGCGGATGAGACAGTGGTGGTGCGCCTGATCTCCGACAACCACGAGACGCAGAAGGCCTACCTGGAGGAAGTTGTTGATCTGTCACTCTGGTGCCGGACAACAGCCTCATCATGTATGTCACAAAGACTAAGGAGCTGATTGTGGACTTTAGGAAGGTACAACAGAGGACGATCACCACTGGGGATTAATGGGACTACTGTGGAGAGCGTGAGCGGCTATAAATCCCTGTGAGTCCACTTCACCGACGATCTGACATGGTCAACAAACACAGACACTCGTGAGAAAGGCAAGGCAGCGCCTACCACCTCAGGCAGCTGAGGAAATTTAAAGTTTCAGAGGATCCTTCAGTCCTTCTACTTGAGCTGTAGAGAGCGTCCTGACAGGAAGCATCACAGCCTGGTTTGGCAACTGCTCTGCTCAGGACAGGAAGGCTCTGCAGAGAGTAGTGCGTTCGGCTGAGCGACTATTGGAACTACACTTCCCACCCTGCAGGACTTGTACACCAGGAGGTGAACCAGAGCCGGGAGGATCATGAAGGATCCTCACCACCCCAACAACAGACTGTTTCAGCTGTTGCGGTCAGGCAGGCGCCTCCGTAGTCACGCTGCAAGAACAGAGAGACTGAGACGGAGTTTCTTTCCTCAGGCCATCAGGATTGTGAACTCCGACCTCACCAGGACCCCCACATAGACCCACACAACTGCCTCTCTTAGGCACACACACACACACACACACACACACTTACTGTAAATATTGTGTTGTTTTTATTTGTAAATAGTGTGTACTTGTTGCCCTTGCACATTCCTGCTGAGCATTGCCACTTTCATTTCACTGCACACCCTGTGTGTGTATGTGACAAATAAAACATCTTGAATCTTGAATCTTGAATCTTGAAAAAGGAGAAGCTCGGGTAGCAGGAGGAGGAGGAGGAGCTGTCTTCATCAGCGTCTCAGAAGATCACCTGTTGGACCTGTGGTCACCTGTGAGTTCAGGGTGTGTGTTGATCCCTCCTCGTGTGTGTGTGTGTGTGTGTGTAGCAACACGCTGCTCCTCAACCTGCTCCACCTGTGTGCGTCCCTCCAGTCCAGCCTCCCCCGGCTCGGCAGGAGGCTCCTGTGTGAGAAGTACTCTCTGGGGGCCACGTGGACGAGAGGTAAGGCTGCTTTAGACCGCTACACAGGGGCCCTGGTCTACAGCTGGGGCCCTGGTCTACAGCTGGGGCCCTGGTCTACAGCTGGGGCCCTGGCTCAGTGGGCCCTGGTCTACAGCTGGGGCCCTGGTTCACAGCTGGGGCCCTGTCTACAGGCCCTGGCTCAGCTGGGGCCCTGGTTCACAGGGCCCTGGTCTACAAGCCCTGGTCTCACACAGGGGCCCTGGTCTACACAGGCCCTGGTCTACAGGTGGGGCCCTGGTCTAGCAGCTAGCTCCTGGTTCAGCTGGGGCCCTGTCTACAGCTGGGGCCCTGGTTCACAGCTGAGCCCTGGTCTACAGCTGGGGCCCTGG
>NW_026613292.1:0-11084 GCF_029220125.1 Pseudoliparis swirei
GATCAGGCCCACCACCACTGTGTCATCCGCAAAACTTGATGATGGTGTTGGAGCTGAACCCACACACAGTCATGTGTGCACAGGAGCAGTAGGGGCTGAGGACGCAACCCTGGGGGATCCTAAATTCAGGGTGAGGGGTTTGAGGTGTAGTTCGCCCACCTGACCACCTGTGGCCTGGGCGTGTCAGGAAGTCCAGGATCCAAGCACACAGGGGGGTGTTCAGTCCCAGCTCAATCAGCTGCCGCCAGTCTGGAGGGGACTGCGGTGTTGGTGCTGGAACATAATCAATGAACAGCAGTCTCACAGGTGCCCCCTCTGGCTGTCCAGATGAGAGAGTGTGGTGTGCGTACCTGGGAGACAGCATCATCCCGTGGATCTGTTTGGGCGATAAGCAAACTGCAGCGGGTCCATGGAGAGGAAGGGGAGAAGGCGCAGATGTAGTCCTTTATCAGCCTCTCAAGCATTTCATGACCACCGAGGTGAGGGCCACCGGTCGGTGAGCGTCATTCATAAGCAAATGCTGGAGAAGCATTCTTGGGCACAGGGACAATAGTGGATCTCTTGAAGCAGGCAGCGGGGAGTCCACGGACTCCAGCTACAGGGAGAGGTTGAATATTGTGGTGAACACTGGAGCTAGCTGGTTAGCACAGGTCTTCAGTACCGCCCAGATATGCCATCTGACCTGCAGCTTTCCTGGTGTTCACCTCAACAGAGCCCTCCTCACACTGTGCTCGGTCACAGAGAGTGTGTGTTCATCCCCAGCGGTAGAACTCACCTTCGGCTACGCTAACGGTAAGTTGTTATGTTAACCCGGCCTTGACTAGCGCTGTTGTTGCTAGCCTCAAACCGCAGCATAAAATGAGTTCAGGTCAGTCCGCTAGGGATGCGCCGGCACTCACCATTGCGCTGAGGTCTGCTCTGGTAGTCTGTGATAGTCCGTGAGCCCCGCCATAGGGCGCCTGGTGTCGCGCTGCTCCATCTGTGATTCCACTCTGTCTCGGTACCTCCTCTTGGCCTCCTTCACCGCCTCCTCAGTCCATAGACCGCTGCCTTGTACTCGTCCATGTTGCCGGATACAAGACCGGAGTTATAGGCAGCAGTACGGGCGCTCACAGCTTCAACGGATGGATCTATCAACCCACGGCTTTTTGGTTAGGAAAGACCCTAACTTTTACCGTGGGGACGATGGTGTCCGGCTAGCGTTGCTATGAGGCTCATTGCTACTTCAAGAACTTCGCTGACGCCACTGGAACTGGATTGGATCATGTCCCAGTCGACGACACCCAGAGCGATCCCTGTAGCTCAGCCTCTGATTGGTCAGACCACCGCTTACGCCCCTCGATGCCACTACCGCTTCCGCGATCTTTTGTCGGTACTCCGGTAGCAGGAAAATGGCGGCATGGTCTGATTTTTGTCGAACGGAGGGAGAGAGACAGCCTTGTAGCCTCTCTTGAATGGCGTGATAGCAGTGGTCCAACGTTCTTTCCCCTCTGGTAGCGCACACGTAATGTGCTGGTGAAAGTTAAGCATGACTTTTTTTAGGTTTGCCCTATTAAAGTCCCTTAGCCACCACCACAGCCGGCTGCCGGGATACTTGTTCTGATGCCGACATAACACATCATGTGGGTCCGATAGTGCTACGTTGGTGTCCGCTTGTGGTGGTAGGTAGGCAGCTGTGGTGATGACCGAGCTGAACTCCCGGGAAGGTAGAATGGGCGGCATGAGATCGCCAGATGTTCCAGGT
The DNA here is from genome assembly GCF_029220125.1 of Pseudoliparis swirei. Taxonomy (NCBI): domain Eukaryota; kingdom Metazoa; phylum Chordata; class Actinopteri; order Perciformes; family Liparidae; genus Pseudoliparis; species Pseudoliparis swirei. The sequence continues at coordinate 1,745 of NW_026613292.1, forward strand.
TCAGCGAGCAGGAACGAGAAAGAGTCTTAATGTCCTTGGGGTTGCACCACTTGTTGTTAGTCATGAAACAAACCCCTCCACCCTTAGATACACCAGACTCATGCGGTCTGTCTGCACAGAAAACAGAGAAGGACTCGCTTGGGCATATGACTCGATCCGGCACCAGCGGGTCAGCCATGTTTCCGCCAGACAAAAGATGTTACAGTCCCTCATGTCCCGTTGGAATCTGATCCTTGCCCTAACATCATCCATCTTATTTTCCAGAGACTGGACGTTAGCAAGAAGGATGCTGGGCAGAGGTGGACGGTGGGCTTGAACTCTCAGTCTGTTCAATTCCGCTCCGCTTCCCTCGATGTTTTCGTCGTCTCCCGTAGTAGCGGCTCCACTGTTGTTGTTGTGGTTCGCCGACGATCTCTGCCGGCCACGCTGGATCGATGGAAAAAGTGGACAAAAACCCTTGTTTTGCGCAAAAGTTTATGTCCAAAAGTGTGCTGCGGTCGTATGCTGTTATTGCCGATGTGTTTGTGGCAAGGAAAATATTAAAAATAAACACAAAAACTAAAAGAGCGCACAATCTCCGCGGAGCTACCTCGACGGCGTCTGGACACAGCCGCGCCATCATTATCCTATATCTATTTGCAGAAAAACATAGACAAAAGGCCATCTTTACTTGAACATGGTAATCCTAAAACGGACTTGGTGTTCCTTAGCAGACCTTTGCATTTCAAGGGGAAAATACTTTGTTAAAAAACAAACTGACATCCCAACTATACTGTTCCACAGATTAGTGTGTGCAATATGTTTCACTTACCACAATCCGATTTGAAGGTTGGTGGCCCCTCATAACAAATGTACTTCTGGCGATGTTAGTACTTCACTCGAACAGCCTGCATCCTCCATGACCAAAACAATCACATTACTTTCATCATCAGAGCAACAAACTGCGCTTCACACAGTCCCGTGTAATGGAGTTATTTCCAGAGTAAAATACACGCGTTCGCGCTAACAGACTGCGCTTCAAAGAGTCCGGTTTAACGATAGCGTTCGCAGGGTTCAAACAGTCCCGTGTAACGGAACTCTCTTCACAGTAAAATAAACGCGTTCGCGCCTACAAACTGCGTTTAAAACACTCGGTTTACTTTAAAACACGTTACAGCCACTAAACTCAGCACACGATGGTCCCTCCGCACTACACAGAATTAACCCCAGGTGCATCTGCTAAGTGAAGTCTACTGGCTACTGATGATAGCTGATACTGCTCGCTGTTATATTGAGACTTTAATTCAGGTGTGTCGACAGCGCCACCTGTCGTTAATATGTCCATAAAGAACTCCAAGTTGTGCAAATGCATCTTAATTGGCTGGAAGCTAGCTAACATTTGACTTTGAGTAGCTTATGTGAACAAGTTAGAAGCTAACGTTCGCATCTGGCAACACCACCAATCCGAAGCTACTGTTCGGATCTGTCAATTCAAATAGTGAAGTATTTTAGCATAACAAAAATATACTTGACACACATGAAATTCACCAACAATAATGACCTTACCTGACAGATTTTTACAAACGTTGTCTTCTTTTTCTCCCTTCAGTTCTCTTCTGTCCCAAAACCGTCAGCTCAGTCCAGTGTAGCGAGAAGTGTCATGGCGGCAGAAACTAAACTTAATTTGCTTTTCCACAGCAGCAAACTGTGGGGTTACCTATGTGCTTTTGCAGGGACTACACAGTTGAGTCAATTAGGAAATCTGTGTTGCTTAAACCAGCGGTTCCCAAACTCAAGAATGCCGCGGCCCAATTTGAAATCTGAAAATCTTCTGCGGCCCACCCAAGCCTTTAATCACAACCAGTGCAGCTGCATAACTCCTTCATGATGCCCCCCTGAGATAGGAAAGTGACCCACGGCGAGCGTTGTCGACGGGGTGGGGGGGTGCTAGTGAGAGTGTGCTCACCTGTGTGCGCGGATGTGTCGGCGCGCATCACGGCAGAGCGATGCGACCCGAGAAGTGTTAACGGGGGGGTGCTGAGCGATTAAATATATCTCTTATTCTGCCTGTTTTGTTATATACATTGTTAGAAGTGGGACAAATAAATGCGAATTTTTCTGGGATTGGAAGTCTAGCAGAGGGATCCGTGGACCAGGCGGGGAAGTATCGAATGCGGAATGTGGGTACTAAAACAGATCTAAGGTGACCCCAGTTCCATTAGACTACAACGACAGAAACCAACCAGGCATCCATCAGGCCGGCCGACGGGGAGAGTGGCTGATAAGCAGAGAGCCAGGTATGAAGAAAACAAGGGTCCTGAGTGGTCATCTTAGGCATTTACAACCGGTGACCCTCTGACTGAACTCACTCAGGGGCCCCACGTCGACACGAGATGTAAACATTGCACCTCTTGTGATATTCAAATGAAGACTTGTTTAATTGTGTGTTCGGAGCCCATAGCCCAACCATATGGGCCCAAGGTGATGTTACTGCGGAGTGAATAAACACAGGCCTGAATTTATGTATGTTAACCTGCCTGTAGATCAATGGTCTTTGATATGATAATGTAATCTATGTCTCCCATATGTTCTGTGTCCTTACCCCCGGTTATAGTGTGTTCTGTGTCACTGCCCACGGGAAGTCTCACAAAGTCTGAAAGGAGCTGTAAAGAGGGTACCCTAAATGCCTGAGAGATTAGACGAGATACCCGGAGGGGGGGGGGGGATGACCCCCCATCAGCACCCAAAGGGGGACGTATATCCGGTAAAAGTAGGAGGAGCCAGAGGGTATAAAGGTGACGAACAGTTGTGGGTTGCCTCAGGCTTCCGTGAGAGAACTCGACTTGTATTTGTACTTTGTTTATTTCTTCTTCCTGTTTTTGAATAAAAATACTTGCTGCCTTGCAGTCTTAAAACTTTACCCTCGGTTTGTGGACCTACTTTTTCTGAGACCTATTTCTTCACCTGTCGACCCACCGGAGGAGGCCGAGGCAGAGACCCGAGAGCGGACCTCGAAGCCCCCGAGGTGAGTCTAAGCTACGTCTGCACGGCTACACCTACTGACCTCAGCTACCACGGCACATACTGAGTCCTCACACACCTCCACTGACATTTTGTACTGACGAGAGATATCGCTGCAGCTGGTAGACCTCTCGGCCGAGCCGTGGTTGGTTCCGGGACCGAGAGAGGGACTCGTAACCCTCGAGTCCTCGTCGCGGAGTTTGTCCTAAAAATAGAATATTAATAAGTGTCCCGCCAGCCGCTCTACGAGCCTTGTACCCTCGAGCGTGTTGGGGTGAGACCAGATAATTGAATACCCAGCGTTTCTCTCCACGGAGATCGTTCCGACATCTTCTCGGGGTGTCGCGCGCCGAGCAGAGCAGCTACCACTGTCGATGTGCATGTCGCTCATCAGGCCCGAACGGTCGCAGAATCATATAGAGGGAGTTCCTGATCTCCGCCTCCCTCCCCCGGAGCCAGGTCTTCGTCCTCGTTCGAGCTCCTCGTTCGAGCTCCTCGTTCGAGCTCCTCGTTCCCCCTCGACGAGCAAGACGAGGATACCGTCATCCGGGGTGACCGTCAGACGAAGAGGCCCGTCCTCTCCGGAGCGCAGGTTGTCAGCGTGCGGTGAAGCGCTGCACCTGTGCGTCGCCAACGTGCTTTTACGACAGTTTTCTACACTTCTGTCCTTAGAGCACGCTTATTTCCCTCAATAAAGTTACCGGTGTGAGCCGACTCGCACCTCAAACATTCCCACCTCCTCTCCATCTCCTCTCCTCTCCTCTCCTCTCCCCTCCCCGCTCCTCTCCTCTCCCCCCCCCACACGAGAATAAGCGGCGTATCTTCTCTTTCCTCCTCCACCCGAGGCGATCGAATCGTTTACGCACGTCTTAACAACATGCCTAAAAGGCGCCTAATATTTCTAGACTGAAATAATATCGGCATAATAATTATTATAACTATGAGGATTTTTTTAGTTGCCTATTTTGCGGTGCCCCCTCAGGACTTGGTGCCCTACGCGCAACGCGTAGTGCGCCTTATGGGAGCGGCGGCGCTGATCACAACTCTGATTAAAACATAAACTAGGGATGATTAAATGACCTTCAGAATGTAACCGATTAAAAATGTATTAACCGACAATGTATGTTTTGTATACCATTTTCTCCAGAGCTCATATATTTACTTTAATACTACAAGAGTGCGCCCCATTTGACATTGTTTTGTTTGGCGGCGCCTTTTGTTGAATAACGACAGGCGGACAAGAGCAGCCGTTTCGAGCGAGAGCCTTATTGTTTTATTAATCTGTTCGTTTAAATTGTTTGTGCTTCATCAATTAATGTTTCACATAACTAATGTGCCGCTAGAATTGATCAAATAATACTTAAACTAAGAAAAAGATGTACGTTTTGTATCTTATCAATTATCAATCGTTTTAAGTAAAATACAGAAATGTGCAACCCTAATGTTACGACCAGGTCTTAGACGCAACAGGAAAGAGCGAGACCACTATCCAACTTTGCGTTTTTTTAATTTATTTTTTATTTGGGGCTGGGAGAACAGCTTCAGGAGCCGACAAGGGCAAAATACAAAAAACAAAACACCTCTTACTTTTAAAAGGAAACTAACTAACCTAAGCAAACAAAAAATAAAATCAATATACACCATTCTTCCCTAACTCCCTATCTAACAAAAACAGATGACAAAAAGAAAGAAAATGTCGTCAAACTCCCTACTTCCCTGCACAATATATACAAGTGTTACAAATAGGTTTGTGGAGAGTGACACACCTACACACACACACAGCAGATACGAAACAAGCACAGAACACACAATTTCCCGCTATTGACGAGATACAAGACACGTCACGGATCAAAAATAGGTCAGATAAAAGAATAACATGTAATTTAAATCATAAATATTTTTACATTAATTTCAAACTTTTCAAAATTGAAAATTAAAAACATTTTATTTATTTATTGTAAATGACCTCTCGCGGCCCACCTGCAGTACCTTCGCGGCCCACCAGTGGGCCCCGGTCGGCACCTCCTTCGCCCTCAGGCGACGGCTCAGGAGAGAAATACCTGACGAACGTCTCTCAGACTCAGACCTGCTGCTCCTCCAGAACTCCTTCACACACAGGTGAGCACGAATCATCTGTTTACTATAGATTGATATATACTTTAGTTATCGATAAATTGTACATATATATATATATAAATATATATATATATATATATGAATGATGCTGTTTGTGTGAATGAATCAGGTATATTCTACTGAATTTGCTTCATTATTTGTCACATTTTGCTCTGAATGAATTGAAACGCTTTAACGCAGCTACTGGAGTGAATGAGTGACCTGTAGGAGGAGTGACCTGTAGGAGAAGTGACCTGTAGGAGGAGTGACCTGTAGGAGAAGTGACCTGTAGGAGGAGTGACCTGTAGGAGAAGTGACCTGTAGGAGGAGTGACCTGTAGGAGGAGTGACCTGCAGGAGAAGTGACCTGTAGGAGAAGTGACCTGTAGGAGGAGTGACCTGTAGGAGAAGTGACCTGCAGGAGGAGTGACCTGTCGGAGAAGTGACCTGAAGAAGTGACCTGTAGGAGGAGAGACCTGTAGGAGGAGAGACCTGCAGGAGGAGAGACCTGCAGGAGAAGTGACCTGTAGGAGAAGTGACCTGAAGAAGTGACCTGTAGGAGGAGTGACCTGTAGGAGGAGTGACCTGAAGAAGTGACATGTAGGAGGAGTGACCTGTAAGAGGAGTGACCTGTAGGAGGAGTGATGTCGACCTGCATGAACAACACAATATGTTTAAATAGAGATCGAACGGATCGTCTGGGTGTGTTCAGGTATGTGTGTTACTCACAGCACACAGGTGTAGTGTTCAGGTGATCTGGGTCATGATGCCTTCAGGTTTTCATGAGATTCTATGAAAGAAAAGAGTGGAAACCAGAAGCCCTCCGAGCTGAACTCAAGCCCTCAGCCGAGCTCAGCGGCGGTTGGGCCTCCGGCTCGTGTTCTGCATTCCTGTGAAGTCTGCACACGCGGCTTCTCACCTGCTCATCCCACGCTGCAGGCGGCGCTCCGACAGGTCGCCCTTCGCCTCCTCATCATGTCCGCCGGCAGCAGAACTCTGGAGGATCTGAGGAGCCTCCTCACGTCCTGCCAAGGAGCCGATTCACAGCAGAGGGTGAAGTTCTACGACAGCTGGGCGGAGACCTACGAACAGGTGACAGAAGCTCCGCCTCCTCAGCGACCTCAGCGGTCAATGTATGAAAGCAGATCATCTGCAGAGAAGAGCACTGTGTTCTCCTTCTGGTCCGGTACCACATTGTAGTGGACCAGGAGCTGTCTGCTGGACCTGAGACACGTCATGTGACCTCCACATGTGTTCCAACAGGACCACAGCATGATGGACTACAGGGCTCCACACCAGGCAGTCCACTTCCTGTTTGAGAACTTCTCCGGGCATCCCGATGAAGTCCAGGTTCTTGATGTGGCCTGTGGGTCTGGATTAGTCGCTAACCTGGTAAGACCCAAAGGAGAACCTCAGTGATCCTGCGTGACTGGACCATGGCCTCGGTTTCATAATCAAAGGCAAAACAGTGAAGAAAAATAAAATAAAACACCAAATGTGCTGTTGAGAAAACGGGAAGCTTTAGTTCTGAGTGTTCTGGGTCGGTTCCTTTAAATATGACGAGGTGTGGAGAGACATGGTGTTTCATCAGAAGGTCCAATGTTATCACCACATATGGATATATCTGTGTTTATATGTGTGGACTCACCACCTGTGTATACATTTAAACCTTATTTTGGCAGCTGTGGGTGTGTGTGTGGGGGTGTGGGGTATGGGGGTGTGTGGAGGTGTGTGTGTGTGGGGGGGGGTCAGGGAACGGGGTCTAATTGGCCTCATCTGCTGGCTGATTGGTAATCGGCTCGGGGGAAACCTACGGCTGACGGCTCGATACGTGTCTCACTGATCAATGAAGTGCATGTTGGAGGTGGACTTGTAGTCCAGAAGAGTCCAGACTCTTTAGGTCCTGCAAGAAGTGGCGATGAAGGTTCTTAAGGAGCTGCCGCGTCACATGACTAAACCATCCCGCTCGTGAGTGAGACACCGAACAGACGACTCTGTCTGACAGACGAGCGACAAACCATTTGGACCAGAGCCGCACGTTCTAGAAGCTCATCCCTTAAAACCAGGCAACGACTTCAGAGTTTACATAGTGATGATATAATCAGCACTGAATGCAAAGGTTTCTAATCTGTTCCTCTTCCTCCTCCTCTTCCTCTTCATAGATGGTTGAACTGGGTTTCCAGCACTTTTTGGGCGTGGACGGCAGTCGAGGCATGCTGGATCAAGCCGCTAAGACCGGCCTCTACAAGGAGCTCAAACTGGCCTTACTGGGAACAGAGCCACTTCCTGCTCAGCCTGGTATGCTAAGCTAACGCTACATGCACATACTGACGGATCTTATCACGGCTGGTTAGGGTTCGACTCCTCCGCTCAGACAGGAGGAGGTGACTCGTTAACGTAGTGTTCAGAACATTTGAGGCCTGAAGACATGACAGCATCACACAGGAAACACTCGCCACACTAAATGTGCTTCTGACTGGTTTAATGGGAGAGAACCAAACCCCCAACCATGGGGTGCAGGTAGAAGAGGGATGTGTGTGTTGGGGTTCAGAGAAGTTCTCTCCTCTGGCTCCAGGTGTGTTTGACGTGGTGATGATCGTCGGCGCCCTACGAGACGGCTTCGTGCCGTTCTCCGTGGTCAGGGAGCTGTGCCTCGCCGCCGCACCAGGTACCCAGCTGTGTCCTCTGAAGCTCTGAAGCTCTTCTTCTCGGGTCGTTTGTTGGGCTTCTGGACATCGTTGACTTTCACTGGGCTTCAATGTCTTGGGTAGAATTGGACCAGATGGTCGATGCTCAGTCTGACAGTATGCAGACGATCCAGCGCCATCTGGTGGCTCCTCTGACAAGGCACTGAAGGTCGTCTGCGGCACTAATTCACTTTGTTGTTACTTCCTGGATTCTTCTGTATATGTTGTTGTTTACTTGTGTTCTCACTGAAGCTCTCCTGTCTAACCCCGTCTCATGTTGCATCCTGCAGGTGGATACGTCTGCATGTCCAGAAACGGCCTGGAATCGGAGTCTGGAAACCAGTACAAGGTTTCTCTGGAGGCGGAGCTGCAGCTGATGGAGGAGGAGGGTCTCTGGAGTCATGTGGCCACCAAAGAGACGGACCGGTACATGATCGACATGTACAGCAACTGTGACCATGTGCAGAAGGACAAGTACCTCCATGGGACCATGTACCTCTACAGGAAGTTCCTCCTGTAGTCCTTCTGGGCCGGGTCCACCTGGAGCAGGAAGTTCCTCCTGTAGTCCTTTTGGGCCGGGTCCAACTGGAGCAGGAAGTCCCTCCTGTAGTCCTTCTGGGCCGGGTCCACCTGGAGCAGGAAGTTCCTCCTGTAGTCCTTCTGGGCCCGGTCCACCTGGAGCAGGAAGTCCCTCCTGTAGTCCTTCTGGGCCGGTTCCACCTGGAGCAGGAAGTCCCTCCTGTAGTCCTTCTGGGCCGGGTCCACCTGGAGCAGGAAGTCCCTCCTGTAGTCCTTCTGGGCCTGGTCCACCTGGAGCAGGAAGTCCCTTCTGTAGTCCTTCTGGGCTGTGAAACTCAATAAATGAAGAACGTCATTCAATTCAATTCAATTCAGTTTATTTGTATAGCCCAATTTCACAAATTACAAATTTGTCTCGGAGTGCTTTACAATCTGTACACATAGACATCCCTGCCCCAAAACCTCACATCGGACCAGGAAAAACTCCCAAATAACCCTTCAGGGGGAAAAAAAGGGAAGAAACCTGGAGGAGAGCAACAGAGGAGGATCCCTCTCCTAGGATGGACAGATGCAATAGATGTAATGTGTACAGAAGGACAGATTTAGAGTTAAAATACATTCAATGAATATGACAGAGTGTATGAATAGTTCATAGTAGGCATATTCCACGATGGAGACCTCCACGATCCATCAGGCAGATGGCGGTGGGGAGGAGGAGTGGGCGGAGTCTCAACAGGACAGTGGCGTAGTCATGAGCAGGAATTCCACGACCCAGACGATCCATCAGGCAGATAGGATCTATGCCGCCTCATAGGGTCCGATGACCCCATGAGACGTAAAGTCAAAGGACTTCCGGGGAGAAAGCAGAGTTAGTAACGTGTGATTGAGAGATGAAAATTCATCCTTAAGGAGAAAAAAAGAGGAGATAGGTACTCAGTGCATCCTAAAACGTCCCCGGCAGCTATAAGCCTATAGCAGCATATCAAGGGGCTGGACCAGGGCAAACCTGATTCAGCCCTA
>NW_026613292.1:13084-29480 GCF_029220125.1 Pseudoliparis swirei
CAGGTAGAGTGGTTTTAGCTTCACAGGCCCTGGTGCAGGTAAGTGTCTAGCTTCACAGGCCTGATGCGGGTAGAGGTGTGTCTGGCTTCACAGGCCCTGATGCAGGTAGAGGTGTGCCAACTTGCAGGCCCTGTTGGGTAGAGGTGTCTAGCTTCACAGGCCCTGGTGCAGGTAAGTGTGTCTGGCTTCACAGGCCCTGATCGGGTAGAGGTGTGTCCTGGCTTCACAGGCCCTGATGCAGGTAGAGTGTGTCTGCTTCACAGGCCCTGATTGCAGGTAAGTGTGTCTAGCTTCACAGGCCTGGTGCAGAGTAGAGTGTGTCTGGCCACAGGCTGATGGTGCACTGAGTAGAGTGTCACAACTACAGGCCTGATGGTGCAGGTAGAGTGTGTCCTTCACAGGCTGATGGTGCAGGTAGGTGTGTCTGGCTTCACAGGCCTGATGGGTGTGGTGGGGGTGTGTAGCTTCTACAGACGCTGGCTTTACAGTTGGGAAGCATTTCAGCAGCAGTCAACGTGATCCGTCTCCCGCCACAGCTGTTTGCCTGCTGTCATGCGCTTGAGATGACGATCCTCTTCATCAGATGAACTGGACCTGGCGGCATCACGCATACCGCTGGGAGGGTTCTTCTTGATGTAGTCCATTCACAAGTAAAGTGAGAGTATTACAATTTGATAGAATTAACACTTCCTAACATGTCATGAAGCCCCAACCGCCCTAAAGTTTTGACACAAAATAGTTTGTTTAATTGGAGGATTTATACATTTAGTTTCATGCACTGTCCGATGCATCCAAATTGATTTGTGAATAACACTTGTATCTCTGTAGTTAAACACAACAACAGTCCCAAATCAATATAAATCATACATTACTGAACCGTCACTCTTATAATATTAATACAAATAATTATAATACTGTAATGATTAGCATTTATATTATAGCTAAAACGATCAAATCAGCAATTCCACAACTGTAACACTTCTAGCTCATTAACTCGCTGAGATCCGTCACTCCTCACGCTGGTGTCTCATTTAGTGGCGGTAATGGCAATTAGCCTAACGTACAACATGCATTAGGACAATCTAGACACCTGCCTCCCCTCTCACCAAAGATATAACTTACTCCAATCCTGAGGACCCAACACTGCTACAGATATCTTAACAGGTTTATGATGACTAAACATTAACGTTGCGGCTCATAATGAGATTAATCTTAATTTACCTCAATGTGTTTCCTATGAGGTTGGTGAGTTGTTGAAGGCTTCATATCTCTGTAGCTTTCGGGTCGGCATAAGAGGCACTTCATCCGCAGGGAAGAAACTTTCACCCGACAAAAGAAAAGATTCGCCCAAATATGGCCACGGACGTTGATCTTGGTCCCCGTGGTTACCGTTGAGTAGCTTCCATTGCTGCTCCACATGAAATGAGTATTATCTGTAGCCGCTCGGCTCGCTTAGCATCCTGGGCATCACTGGCAGTAGAAAAACACGCCGCAAGGACCACTGATCCCCAACCTGGTGCTCGTGCAAGGGAACAGGTGCGCTGCGGCGTGTTCCACAACAGTCCTCGATGTTTCTCATGATTATTTTTTTCCGGCATATCTAGTAACGATACTGTTTCAGGGGAAATGTATCGGAGTAAAAGTACAAGTTTTCATTGCAAAATGGAGTGAAGTAAAAGTAAAAGTAAACAGAAATATAAGTAGTAAAATAAAGTACAGATACCCAAAAAAACTACTTAAGTAAAGTAACGAAGTACTTCTACTTCGTTACTATACACCACTGATTGTACTTCTCTCAGTGGCGGGCCGTCCGGGCCTTCTAAGCCTTCTCTGAAGCCGATCTGAGCTATTTTATAATAAATACATTTAAAAATGTAAAAATCATGGGGACCTTATTGTTGATTGACATCATCTTCAACCAATCATATCGCTAGTTTGACATACTGGGTGTATTTCTTGAGGTCTTTGGCCTTCTGGAAGCTCATGAGCTGTACTCATTGTGTTCAAGTTATTCAGGTGCTCTGCAACATCCACCACGAATGCAAGGTCCTGCATCCGTTCTTTGGACTGAAATTCTAAAACTGGTTTGCCCTTTTTTTCCATGAACTGTTCAATTTCCTCTCTTTAATTCAAAGACACGCCTCAGCACAGCAGCTCGGCCTCACCATCGTACCTCGGTGTGGGACGGCAGCCCATAGCTGTGGTCTTTCTCTCTGAAGGAAGTCAACCTGGCGGTGATTCAGGCCCTGATCGGATGACATCAACAGTCTGGACGACCACCTTCATGACGTTTTCCATCGTTAATGACTTGCAACACAAAGCCTCCTGATGCAAAGTGCAGGGAGAAGTCCCAAAATCACATCCTCCATTTGCAGTCTGCACTTCTTTTCTGAACTGTGTCACAACTCCTGCTTTTCCCCCGATCATTGAGGGCGCACCATCTGTCGCCATGGTGACAGCGCTGGGGCCAGTCCACTCCCGACTCCGGTCCAGGGCGCCCGGACGAGAGCGGTGAAAATATCAGCTGCTGTTCCTAGAAATGGTAGAGGAATATATCATATTTGCTACACCTCCAAATACAATGTTGAGTCATTAAATACATAAATATTGTCCTGGTTTCCCCTATAATTGACATTCCATAGAGGACTATTAATTTTTATAAACAAATAACTGAAATAGTTTCATAAGTAAACATATCATTCTATGTGTTAATAAACAAGAAAATATATGTACATCATCGTAAAAAAGACAATAATTAATCAAAATTTGACTTAACATTTGACTCTCCCTAAAATGTGCAGATCTTGTGTATGAAAAGAAAGAAGAAGTTGTCATCACTCCCATTACATGTATATATATATATATATATGTATAAAGATATATATATATACTCACTACCCAGATTTCAAAAAGTTTGGGATCACTTAGAAAAATGCCCTTATTTTCAAAAGAAAGGCATTGTTTTTTTCAATGAAGTTAACATTAAATTAATCAGAAATACACTCTATACATTGTTAATGTGATAAATGACTATTCTAGGTGGGAAACGCCTGGTTTCTAATGAAATATCTCCAGAGGTGTATAGGAGGCCCATTTCCATCAACTATCACTCCAGTGTTCTATCATGGTACATTGTGTTTAAGCATAATCGCCTTAGAAGACTAATATCTGATTAGAAAACCCTTGTGCAATTATGTTAGCACAGCTGAAAACTGTTTTGCTGATGAGAGAAGCTATAAAACTGGCCTTCCCTTTGAGCTAGTTGATTATCTAGAGCATCACATTTGTGGGTCTGAGCAAGACTCTCAAATGGCTAGAAAAAAAGAAGTTTCATGTGAAACTTCGCCAGTCTATTCGTTCTTAGAAATGAAGGCTATTCCCATGCGGAAATTGCAAGAAACTGAAAATTTCCTACAACGGTGTCTACTACTCCCTTCAGAGAACAGGGCACAAACAGGTTTCTAACTTGAGCAGAAAGAGAAGTGGGGAGGCCCGTGCACAACTCAGCAAGAAGACAAGTACATTAGAGTCTCTAGTTTGAGAAATAGACGCCTCACAGGTCCTCAACTGGCAGCTTTTGAAATGGTACCCAAAATGCCAGTGTCTACGTCGACAGTGAAGAGGCGACTCCGGGATGCTGGCCTTCCTAGGCAGAGTGGCAAAAGAAAAGCCATATCTGAGACTGGGCCAATAAAAAAGAAAAAGATTGGTATGGGGCAAAGAACACAGGCATTGGACAGAGGAAGATTGGAAAAAGGTGTTATGACAGATGAATCCAAGTTTGAGGTGTTTGGATCACACAGAAGAACATTTGTGAGACGCGGAACAGGTGAAAAGATGCTGGAAGAGTGCCTGACACCATCTGTCAAGCATGGTGGAGGTCAATGTGATGGTCTGGGGCTGCTTTGGTGCTGGTAAAGTGAGATTTGTACTCAGGTAAAAGGGATTTTAAATAAGGGAAGGCTATCACCCATTTTAACGCCATACCCTGTGGGAAGCGCTTGATTGGAGCCAATTTCCTCCTCCAACAGGACAATGACCCAAAGCACACCTCCACATTGTGCAAGAACTATTGAGGAAGAAGCGAAAGGCAGCTGGTATGCGTTGTCTGTAATGGAGTGGCCAGCACAGTCACCAGATCTCAACCCCATTGAGCTGTTGTGGGAGCAGCTTGACCGTATGGTCCGCAAGAAGGCGCCCATCAAGCCAATCCAACTTGTGGCAAGTGCTTCAGGAAGCGTGGGGTGACATTTCAACAGATTACCTCAACAAATTAACAGCTAGAATGCCAAAGGTCTGCAATGCTGTCATTGCTGCAAAAGGAGCATATCTTTGACTTGAAAGCAAAGTTTGAAGAAAAAATTAATACTTCAAAATAAACATTTTATAAAATATGTGTTTCTTCATGTGTGACGTAGTGCTCACTTGTACAATCGTAAATAGATGTGACATGTGGCTTCAAGAGCCCCAGCAATATGTTCATCATTGTTTTGTAGATGGAACATTACTAGTATTCCATTCTTCCTGTTGTTCAGTGTTCGCAATGTTTCTAATCTCTCGTTCACAGTACCATCGTCATTATATACTACGTCACACGAAAGTCAATTAGTTGTTGTCGGTGACCTTGTGTGGCTGTTGCGTTGCTAACAAGCATCGCTAAACATGTTTCAAAGTGTCAATATCCGAACAAGGTAAATCCAGTTGTTTCAGATCCCTCCAGCCAAACTGATCCCATGAAACAAAAGATGTGACGTAGTGGTTGAATATATCAATTACTTGAGTTGAAACTAATATCCGGTGGCGCAGCGCACAGACTGCAGCAACGCTTAGAGTGCAGACTCATTTTATGTGACAGAGATCAAACCAGGTCAAGGCGTATCTTTTTTATTTTATTTTTTATTAAATGTATTTCTTCATACGTGGCTGTGATGCACTGCTCACTTATACAATCGTAATCGCCGAAATGGATATGAACGGAGGCTTGAAGATCTCCAGCAATATGTTTGTGAATGTGTGACGATCTGGTGAGCGCAGACAGAGCCCGCTGCAGATGTGAAGAGAACACACAAAACGCACGCGTAGGGAAACCAGTAGGTTTGAAAACCAGTAGTGTAACACTTGCGGTCTTCGCGCATGAAAAGTCACTAGCACCCCCCTAACTGTTACTCATAAAATGTAGTCAAACAAAAACGGAGCAAATCACCGTGTTCATGGCCCGGGCAAAGACAGCGCGGTTACTGTCAGGGAAGACACAGCGCACCAAAAAAAAAGTTTAAAAAAAAAACGTTTTACCTTTTCTGATTCCGCTAGCTCTTTGCTAACTTCCGCTAGTACTTCCGCTAATACCTCCGCTAATACATCTACTTAGAAAGTGTATTCTGTACGTTTTCTCCGTCGAAAGTTGCAAGACCTTACTCTGCTGCATTGATCAGCGACTTTAGACATTGTGTGTTAGGGCTCCTCTTGTGAAAAAATATTACGAAATAAAAGAAAATGTAATATGTTCTTTGCAAAGATGAGGATATGTTGAATGCTGGGATACCAAACATGCCCATTTTTATTGACGTGGTCTGCGTGAGCAAGCCGTTTAAAGGGGAGGGGAGGGTCTTAAGGACGCCGGCATCCTGGTGGGCTCGGCCTTCTGGATGGCGCCAGAGATGCTGCGAGGGGAGCCGTACGACCGCAAGGTAACACACACACACACACACACACACCTACACACACACACACACACACACACACACACACACACACACACACACAATATGGTACTACAAGCTCTCTAGTGGGGTGATATGGTACTACAAGCTCCTTAAGATATGATGGAGCATCACCAATCAAGGCTTTGTAGGTTAAGAGAAGAGTTTTAAATGTTATTCTTGATTTTACAGGGAGCCAGAGCAGAGCAGCTAAGACAGGAGTCATGTGATCTCTGTTCTTGGTTTTAGTGAGAACACGAGCTGCAGCATTCTGGATCAACTGATCAATCAATTCATCTTAATATTCTTGATTAATCTATTTTCTCTTTGGTTGATAAGGTGCCTGAAAACATTGACAATACTTTCTTCTGATCCCCTCAAACCTAAAGTGTATCCAGGTTCCAAACAATCCCCCCCCCCCCCAAACCCCCAAATGATCCATTTACTTTCACAGAAGACAGAAAGAAGCAGCAAACGGATCTTTCTTTATCAAAACAGTTGTTACGCGTCTTCTTATTCATATGTGTTCTAGTTCATGACAACGCGGCCCGTCCCTTGTTCCAGGTGGATGTGTTCTCCTTCGGCATCGTGCTCTGTGAGGTTCTGGCCCGGATCTCTGCCGACCCAGAGATGCTCCCCAGGACACAGGTAGTGACCTCACATCGGTGTTATTAGACTTCATATCGATGGTGTGCCGTGTATTTCGCTGACTCAGGCTGCACTGGTAATATCAATGAATTGCTTTGTGTGTGATTTCAGGATAATGTATGTTATTGTGCAGTAGAAAGCCCATCTGAGTGTCCCAGACCTCACATTACTGAAACACATAAACAACAGTGTGATGTGAAATTGAAGATAACAGCAACATTGGCACATGTTAGTAGCTTAGACTAGCGGCTGTGTTCAAATACTCAAAGCCACGTCCTTCTTCCACCAATGGAGCCGGCTCACGACTCACTATTAGGTCACATGACAACAAGCGGCTGTATATGTGGGCGGGGCTTTTGAAAGTGACATTCTCTGATGTGACGGTCCAAAAAGCTCCGGTAAAGTTGTGAGGATTATTATTTTCTTTAAGGACGTAGAAGCAATAACGTGCATGAAGATTTCGTATTGAGTTGGTGTCAGGCGTCATACATTTTGAGTTATGACCCAACGGCGCGTCTGAGCCTTGTGTTTTGTGTGGGGTAAACGTGTTGTTCTGTGTTGTGAAAAAGACCCATAATTATTATATATATATATAATTATGTTACAATTATATTGTAATTATAACACGTGTCTTCTAGGACTACGGGCTGGACGTGGAGGCCTTCAGGCAGCTGGTGGACGACTGTCCTCAGCGTCTCCTGGAGCTCGCCGCCAGCTGCTGCATGGTAGGTGGAAGTATGACAACACATGTGCAACGTGAATCAAAAGATATTAATGTTGGAAGACAAGTGATGGAGAACTACTAAAGATAGACATGTGTTTTTATCTTTTATGAGAAAGGAATGATGAGGTGTCTGTCCCTGCACTGTCGTTGTTGTGAAAGTTAAAGAATAAATTAAATACTAAATATTATAATTCATCATAAAAGATAAAACACATCTATATCTGCCAATACATTAGTACGTCATGTTGACCTTATATTTAGAGTTTTTTGTATACATATATATATATATATAAAATAAAATGTATATATTTAAAAATAAATATATATATATATATATTTATTTACTTTTTAAATATATACATTTTATTTTATATATATATAAAATAAAATGTATATATTTAAAAAGTAAATATATATATATATATAAATATATGTACACAAAAAATAAAAATATAGAGTATATACAAATATATGTATATTTATATACATAAACAAATATATATATATATATATGTGTATATGTATATATGTATGTAAATATAGATGTATACACTACCGTTCAAAAGTTTGGGGTCATCCAGACAATTTCGTGTCTTCCATGAAAACTCACTTTTATTTATCAAATGAATTGAAAATTGAATAGAAAATATAGTCAAGACATTGACAAGGTTAGAAATAATGATTAATATTTGAAGTATTAATTTTGTTCTTCAAACTTCAAGCTCAAAGGAAGGCCAGTTGTATAGCTTATATCACCAGCATAACTGTTTTCAGCTGTGCTAACATAATTGCACAAGGGTTTTCTAATCAGATATTAGTCTTCTAAGGCGATTAGCAAACACAATGTACCATTAGAACACTGGAGTGATAGTTGATGGAAATGGGCCTCTATACACCTCTGGAGATATTTCATTAGAAACCAGACGTTTCCACCTAGAATAGTCATTTACCACATTAACAATGTATAGTGTGTATTTTTGATTAATGTTATCTTTATTGAAAAAACAGTGCTTTTCTTTGAAAAATAAAGACATTTCTAAGTGACCCCAAACTTTTGAAGGGTAGTGTAAGTGTATATATGTTCTGCAATGGCCAAGTCAATCACCTGACCTGAATCCAATGGAGCTGCATTTCACTTGCTGAAGACCAAACTGAAGGCAAAATGCCCCAAGAAGCATCAGGAGGTGAAGACAGTGGCAGTCGAGGCCTGGCAGAGCGTCACCAGGGATGAAATCCAGCGTCTGGAGACGTCTCTGGTTCCAGACTTCATGTCATTGACTGCAAAGGATTTCCAGCCAAGTATTAAAATTGACAATTACAATGATGATGATGTTAGTTTGTCCAATGACTTTTGATCCCTTAAGAAGGAGGCGCCATGTACAACATGTGTTGTAATTCCTGCACCGTTCATCTGATGTGGAGGTAAAGACCCTCACATTAAAGCTGAAGGTCTCTTAAAGCACATCTGGATTGTTTCATTCAAAATCCATTGTGGTGGTGTGCAAACCAACATGATGAGGATTGTGTCAATGTCCAAATCGTTATGGTCCTGACTGTATGTATATATGTATATCTATCAGAACCAGCTATACATATTTTATAATTTTTAAAAAAAATCGAATCCGCAAAACTGTCATGCATCACATGATCGTGTTGAGAATGCAGCGTCAGACGAAACCTCTCCTCTCTCCTCTCCTCTCCTCTCTCCTCTCCTCTCTCCTCTCCTCTCCTCGCTCCTCTCCTCTCCTCTCCTCTCCTCTCCTCCTCCCCTCCCCTCCTCTCCTCCCCTCCTCTCCTCTTCTCTCCGCTCCTCTCCTCTCCTCTCCGCTCCTCTCCTCCTCTCCTCTCTGCTCCTCCCCCCTCCTCTCATCTCATCTCCTCTCCTCCCCTCTCCTCTCCTCTCCTCTCCTCCTCTCTCCTCTCCTCTCTCTCCTCCTCTCCTCTCCTCTCTCCTCTCCTCTCCTCTCCTCTCCTCTCCTCTCCTCTCCTCCTCTCCTCCTCTCCTCCCTTCTCTCCTCTCCTCTCCTCTCTCCTCCCTCCTCTCCTCTCCTCCCCCCTCCTCTCCTCCCCTCTCCTCTCCTCTCCCCTCCTCTCATCTCATCTCCTCTCCTCTCCTCTCCTCCCCCTCCTCTCCTCTCCTCTCATCTCCTCTCCTCCCCTCTTCCCTCCTCTCCTCTCCTCTCCTCTTCCCTCCACTCCTCTCTTCTCCTCTCCTCTCCTCTCCTCTCCTCTCTCCTCTCCTCCCTCCTCTCCTCTCTCCTCCTCTCCTCTCCTCTTCTCTCCTCTCCTCTCCTCTTCCCTCCTCTCCTCTCCTCTCCTCTCCTCTCCTCCTCCTCTCCTCTCCTCCATCAGGTGGAGTCCTTCCGGCGGCCGGCGTTCACTGAGCTGCTGGATGAGTTGGAAGAAGTCTCAGAGAGTCTGGAGCCGCCGCCGCCATCCGACGCCACCGCGAGCTGAGTCGTCCGCCTCGGGGAAGAAAGAAGCCCCTTCCGTTCATCCGCAGGCCGGCCGCCGAGGGTCCGGGAGGATTTGGTCCCCGTCCGGGGGAGAAGGAAGCTGGACTTGGACCCCCGAGGCCCACTCGAGCCAGTGCTCTCCTCTCCTGCAGCCACACACAGCCTGAACTCGTCTGCACTGGAGGTCTCCTGTCTTCTTGTGAACTCTGTGATGATCCGTAGTTTGACTCCCAGGAGGGAATGTACAGTGTTCCTGGTTTCTCTTCCGTCTGTGTGTGTGATCTCATCCGACCACGTGTTTTATGCCTCTCCTCTCTGCTCTCAAACAAACAAACAAACAAACAAATGTACATGGCTTCACATAAGACACATGACACACATGAAGAGGTCTAAAGTCACCGTGTACACTAAAATCTATATCTGCTAATACATTAGTACTTCATGTTTACTTTATATTTTTATTTTGTTGTATAAATATATACATTTATATATATATATGTATACATATTTAATAAAAATATATATACAATTTAAAATATATATATATGTATATAATATGTTTAATTATATATATATATATTTACACAAATTTAAATATATATGTATGCAACATTTTTTAAATATACAGTATATAAACATGATATGTATATTTATATACGTTTGTATGAATGTATATATGTGTGTATCGGAGATGAACAGAAAGCTCAAGTTATGTATTATATATGATGAAGTTATTATTATTCAGAGTCGTTGCAGTTACATGTTGCTGCAACACATCTGTCAGGGCTAAAGTAAGATCGTCCCAACGCATTGTTTTGTTCTACGTCTCAACAATGAAATCATAGAAACAAGAGGTCGCCTTCAACACATTAATGTCTTCAACTCTTCTTCTGGTTGTCATATTGTTGTCATTGTTCACTGACTATGTGTGTGTAAATATTTTATTCTTTGTTTTTCTCCCAACATTAATTACGTTTCTTGGGATTTAAAGGTTAACCCACATTCCTTTAAGTTGACCAGGTATGCACTATTTGATGCTACTTGTTTCAGGCAGCTAGGTTTATATGTTAGTAAATCATTCCACACGTTTGAATTCTCAAAATTCAGAGAGACAGAGCTATAAATGAATGTATTAAAACAGTAAATGGTAGATTTTCCCCAAAACAAACAAATCTGAAACACAAGTCCAGCAGACATTTACATACAGAACAAACGCTGTCAATGAGAGAAAAAATACAACTAATCTAGTTACAACAGGTTCGGAATTTTCATCACCGTATTTAATCTGCTCACACAGACGTGAGTACAAGTACTATAGAAGTCCCCAAATACCCAGCTGAACAAACTGGGGTCAAGCAATCTGGGTTCACAGTGACTTATCACAAGTTTTGATTTAGTAATTGGCAGGGGAAATACGCTTATGTTTGCAGACATGTGACCAAATTGGATTTGTTATGGCTGACAAAAATGGCAATTATCATCAGATACAAAGTAATAAAAGTTTATAATCCTGCGTTCTTATAAACTATTTACAAGCAGGCAGAGGTCAGATTAAATGCAAAATAAAGCGTTTACTTTTAAACATCTGCAGTCAGGTGCCCCGCTTTGATCGAGACATCAATGAAACCAGTGATCAACTCTATTTTACTCAATAAAGTGTGCAAGAATCCACACATTCGAGGTGGCCATATGAAAGTAGATTCTTTCTATTATAGGAACTTTGGACACTCATACATTTGTTCTGAATACCTTTAAAAATGGATGTTGATTTACAATGGAGCAGGTCATTGCAAGTTCGGAGGAGTCAGACCATGTCAATGGCTGCTAATAATAACGTACCTTTCTTAAAAAGCAAGTTGGAGAAGTCGGTTGCCAAACTTAAAAATTATTTGATGGTGCTTTCGTCAAATGAAGTGGGTTATCAGAAGGACTTAGCAAGGTCCGGTAGAACTCTAAAGTCCACATCAGGACAAAAATCCATCAGGATTCAAAAACGTAAAAGAGCTACGACAAAATGGGCACTATACATTTAAAGGGTAAACTTACAGGAAACAATATGAGTCCGATATCTTAAAGATGAGGGACAGCGGCCAGGGGCTTTGAGTCAAAAGTTCAGAAGGCGAGCTAGCGTATTTGCAGAAGTCAACTGCAAGACGTCTATTTTCATTACGATTCAAGTTTATGGAAGGCTTATGCAGTTCAAGCACAATAAAGGGAATCATCGAGTATCAGCCTCAGCCAAATTACCCTCCGGCGAGATATGAGTTTCTAGCTGCAAAAAAAAAACTGCCAGTGGAATTTAGACCGGTTACCACGTGGCATTTAACAGAAAACATCAGACTTGGTCAACTGATGAGCCAAAAACGCAGATTACAAGTTTACCTGGGGTGGATACAAAAGTGTTGGCAAAAATGTATCCTAGTGCCCGTCTGCCCCTACTGTACGGACAACGTGTGACATAGCAAAATCCAATTTAAATCTTGTAGTGAGGATCATTGCTAGGACGGTCATCAGACCGTCTGGTCCAGCATGAACTGGATGCATGAATATAGGGTTTGAGATGGGGTTCTCCGAACCCAGACGTCACAAAATTAGATGACCGTAGCTCTTATATGCTGAGGCGTTCCCATTTTTTGGAAGTCGTTGGCTTGATCCAGCATACTTTCCCCAACGACAAAATGACTGCATACTGTTGCAGGCGATCAAAAGGAGGGAGTTAAATGCTACGGCGTCGAAGAGACCTAGGATAGCCCGGAGTATGACTTAGAGAAATGGGCAGCTAGAAAGATCCTTCAACATCCAGTGTATATACGTCTTTAGGACTCATCGGTATTCAGGACAGTAGCAGTTTTTGGGATCTGCATTAGACACGGATAATCCCCACTCATCGTTTTGTACTTGAGGATATTTTATTCTGTTGGGAGTGCTTATCAGGTTGATATATATTTACTTAAACTAAGTGAGAGCACAGTCACTCAACGTATATACACTGACCATCTAGGGTAAAAAAGTTAATTCCGCCATGCAGTAAAATCGTGAATCCACGGGGAGGAGGAGGTCAACGCGGTGAACCTTCCCTCCAATTTACTCGGAGCTATGAAGGACTTTAACATATGTACTCCGGCAACCCTCAGATGTTAATGGACTTGTAACAGTTCTAGCACTTTAATCAGGTACTATGGGTGTACGCGGCAACAGAAACTTTCCGGTCCGAGACAGTTCTAGGCGTCAAAAATGACGGCTGGAGACATGAGCACTGCTTATTCCAAAAAGGCCGAGCGCTTATCTATATGCTCTACGGCGACGGGCATGATTCCATCAGAAACACACACATCAAGTCTCAGTAGCCAGCTCTATCGGATCGCAGATCTCTAGCAAACAAGAGCAGTGATGAGGATATTGCAAGCAACCTGGCATCCGTGCCCTCATAGGGAATGTGGCCCGCAAGTTTCCCTAACTGAATAACAGTCATACAGTAACGTCCATAAGTTGAATGGGGTACTTAAGCATGGCGCTGTCCCACGAAAGGTTTGTCAGAAAGTTATTCTAAATGGGGTAACATCAAAGGTCAGGGTAAGAGAATAACTTTTTAGTAATCCTACGGAGACAATTTAAATCTGTTTGAACAGAGCAATCTCGTTAGACAAATTACCCAGCTACTGGACACAGTACCTGGGGCAGTTAGCATCTACGGCTGTATTTCGACCGTAGCAAACCCTGTGGGTCACCGAGTCGCTCACCAGGTCAACGAGAACAATTGTAATACAAGTTCAGTCTATCAACGAATTGAGATTCGTTTTACGGTGTGATTGGAGGCAAACTGGGAGTCTACGAGACCGGGCAACTCCATGTTTTACGTAGCTTCAGAAAATTGCTCTGAGGCGCCCACACATTTCACACGTTTTTTGGGGTTTCCAGTTTGCTATATCGAAAATAACAGGATGACCTTCTAGCAGTATACGTTGCTTTAAAACATGAGGATCCCTTGGGTATCAGTTTAAAACCAGAAATATTTTTCTAGGCGGAGGATTGAGATTACATCAGGACTGAAATCGGCTTCTGGGCTTTGCGATGGTTATGTTTTACTTCGAGGCTAAAAAAAATCCTCACAAGGATCTGCAGAGAGGCGTGATTCCCTGTTCTATTTCAAGGGGGCTGATTTATTTGGCGGGATTAGCAAGTATGTGACGAGTGACAGAGCACTTATGGAATAAATAGCCTTTTATGCTGTGACCTGGTTTTCATCTGATGTCCCACTAAAGCTGACCGCATTATCCGATAGAAAATAAAAAATCACACAGTATGCAAATCCGTATAAAACAAAGTCTTTTATATGCAGTTCGGTTCACTATCTGTAATCCAGGAACTCACATTCCGAACAGCGTAGAAAGTGTTTCAGACTACTGGATCAACTTTATTGCTGAAACCAGAGGTTTAGGTTGTACTACTCTGCTTTTAAGACGTCAAAGCGTTCAGGTGTGACACTTATCATGTGATTTACTTCACTCGATATTAGAGCCGAGATTTACCCTAAGATCCGCACGGAGTTCACGGGAGCAAGTGTTTACCACCTGTGCACGACTTTGTTTTACCTTTAGCACTATGGGTCCAAACCCGATAGTAGACACTGGATCCTCTGGTGATCCAGATAAAATCTCAGTTAAAAACCAAACTGTCTTTATGGGTTTACCAGGGTGGAAGAAGTCATTAGCAATATACAGACATCGCTCATTCATGACATTCTTGAATCGGGACACTGAAATAATAACACGCTCAAACTGTTGTATAGGCGTGTAAAGATGATCTCCATTACATTTCACCCGTCTCAGCGTTCTAAATATCTGATTTCAGCAGGAGCCTCAAGTTGAAACAGTAGCGTAGTGGGTGCAGCTCGGAGACGCAAGAGCTCGAATGAAGAATCGTACGTAGAAGAAGCATTTTGACGTCTGCAGTCTGAGAGCTTTCAGTTTTTGTGAGAGCGTCTCAGTGGACTCCTTCGAATATGTAAACGACGTAGAGTATCGAGTTTGACTTCCGACTTCCGCATAGCAGAGATCGTAGAAATTTTAGTTATTCGAACGTCTGCAGATGTAAAGCTTGCTTGTGGGCCGGGAGGATAAACTCAACGGTATATGC
The DNA here is from genome assembly GCF_029220125.1 of Pseudoliparis swirei. NCBI lineage: Eukaryota > Metazoa > Chordata > Actinopteri > Perciformes > Liparidae > Pseudoliparis > Pseudoliparis swirei. Next base: position 27,748 of record NW_026613292.1, read on the forward strand.
CTCTGTTAGGACCTGCAACAACGACAGCATAGTATTTGAGTTTGAAACTTCTTCATTAAAGCCCTGAGTCCTCTGAGGACCTGCAATGCCGTTCATTCCATTGAAAGCGATTGGGTTAGCCAACGTGGACCTGAAGCCTCACTGGTTAGCCTACCACTTAGACCGCTCTGTGCAGCCGGTAAGAGTTTTAGATGTCCAGATTTACTGGGTTGCAGTTATTGCATTGCATCGCCCATTTTAACAATCTGCCGCTTCAACGAACCCCTTGACCCCGTCAAGTTGAATACTGACATACCCTAGAGTGTCTGTCGGTTTGAAGAATACTATCGCTGGTGCGAACTGTTTTACTCTTCCCTGTGACGGGCAGTCCCAGGAGGCTATAGGCATAAGACAGGCTGTACAAATCAGACTGCAATTGCTTGAAGGTCCCTTAGCAAGAGAAGTAGTCTAGGTAGGGGCGGTCCGTAAATCGCTTCACACTGAACTGCCTCGATGGGCGTCTACCAATCAGGTGTATTGCACGGGGAGTGGACTGATGGCAGGTCAGTTTATCTTACTGTTCTTGTAATTGCTGCAAATCCATTTTGTCTCCTCAGGTATCATAGCGCAAGTTATAGAAAGCTATAATCAAACCAGAACATGGGCACGTGGTAAAACAGTGACCGTTTTTGCGATTTCTGACCATCTGCCTCAGATCCAGAAGACTCACAGGGAATCCCATTATATTGTCGAGTTCATTTTTAATCCTTGGAAGCCACCTTAATCTATCGCACTGTTAGTCGAATAGTGAAGAAAAGATACGCAGATTGTCCGCTGAAACTGTGACGCTACATTCTGCCGCAATGTAGTCCTTGCCACTTTAACTCAAAAACGTGACCAGTATACGCCAGAACGTATACAAATCCTGACCGCCAGGACCTTTTTAACTGTGGGTTAACTTATGAACACTATTGTTGTCTTCTACAGTAAATCCTACAAGCCAACGTAACTAGCAAAAAGAAAAGTGTAGGCTGCCACACTATGCCGGTGACCAGACTTATACCTCGACCTACCTCCTTGGCCCTGGCTACCCCGGCTGAATCATTCAGCTCTGGCTAGTCCTATAGCGCTAGGTCTAGTGGTAGTCTGTCAACGCCGTTGAAAATAGCTGCCTCAAGCTGGTCGCGAACAATCTGGGCAAAAGATGCGTCGAGGATTTTGGGCTAACCGGGGAAATGCTATCTGGTTCTTTATCCTGGGGGGGTCTTGAGCTTGATAGGGATCCGCTCTTGCCGACTCACTCCAAATGAATAGTCTTTAGTCCGGTCATGACACCTCAGGTCTCGGGAGCCTCTTTATCGGACCATGCAAAACCAGAATTCCCTGTTGACAAGAGCGGTGACGCTGGCCTCTAGGCCTCATCCGTAACGTCATAATCAGGCGACATAGCTGGACACTCACGAGCTAAAATGATCCATGATCGTGAAGAATGCAATCTTAAAAAGGCATCCAGTTCTTCAGTAGCTCTAGGGCTAAATCTTCGCAAGAATTAAACGTTCGCATCGTAGACGCTCAATACGTGGCACGTGCCGATAAACGTATTAAAGTATCTGATTTTTTTTGTACTTAAGTATCAAAAGTAATTTTCTGATATTAAATGTACTTAAGTATTGAAAGTAAAAGTAAAAGTAAATGCTGTTAATAAAAAAAACAAAGGGTCAGAATTTTGAGAATTATGAAGTTTATTTGTTTGG
>NW_026613293.1:0-10655 GCF_029220125.1 Pseudoliparis swirei
TATAAATATATACATTTTTATATATATATATGTATACATATTTAATAAAAATGTATATATATAATTTAAATATATATATATATATGTATATCATTTTTTAAATTATATATATATATACACAAATTAAAATATATATGTATGCATATTTTAAATATATATATAAACATGATATGTATATTTATATACGTTTGTATGAATGTATATGTGTATAGATGAACAGAAAGCTCAAGATTATTACATATGATGAAGTTATTATTCAGAGTCGAGTTACATGTTGCTGCAACACATCTGTTTGTATAATATAACATTGTTTTGTTCTTACGAACAATGAAATCATAGAAACAAGAGGTTTCAACACATTAATGTCTTCAACTCTTCTTCTTTTGTCATATTGTTGTCATTGTTCACACTGATTATGTGTGTGTAAATATTTTACGCTTTTGTTTTAGCTCCCAACTTATGAATTTCTTGGGATTTAAAGGTTCCATTCAAGTTGACCAGTTATTCACTATTTGATGCTTCTTTATTTCAGGCAGCTTGGTTTATATTATTAAATCATTCCACATTTTGAATTCTCAAAATTCAGAGAGACAGAGCTATGAATATGATAAAACAGTAAATAGTAGATTTCAAACAAACAAAACTGAAACAGACGTCCCAGCAGGCATTTACAAACAGAACAAATACTCACCAATGAGTACAACTAATCTAGAGCGTAATTTAAGGTATTTAATCTTCAGTGTATAAATATGAATCTGCATTCAGACGCTGTTTCACTTTTCACATTCTACCATTTTCATTGAATTTGAAATAAAATCAAAGTTTCAGTCTTTCATAGAAGTACCAGTCATTTGTTGAGACTTCTCCATTCACGTGTTAAAGTGAACAATACATTTAAAGTGAACAATACATTTATTCAAGAATAAATCAGCATTTGAAGGTGCAATGTCGACTGTCAAATCTGCTCCAGGCAGACACAGCGTTTCCGCCTGCTGCTGGGTTCACGCACTCTAATTTAAAGTTTATATAAAAAGAACAACTACCACAGCGTAAAAAAGGCAAAAACCAAATGTAATATAACTGCTGAAACTCTAAAGCGATCAGAATAACGGCGCTATCTTGGCTGACGTTATGTGTTTCGACATACTCTACTGTGGCATGTCAGATTTGGAAAACCCCCCCCCCGGGGGGGGTTAAAATTTTGGGGAAAGCCCTGGGGTTCGGTTTTGGGTTGGGCCCTTTGGGCGCTTGGGAAAAGGCAAGTTAAATGGGGTTCCCCTTTTGGGGCCCGGCCCCCCCCTTTAAAAAAAATTTTTTTGGGTTTATGACCCGGCCCCGATTAAAAAAAAAAACTTTTGGGGTTGGCCCATTCCCCCGCCCCCTTTTGGGGGGGCTTGGGGGCCCCCCTTTCCGCCCAAAACATCAAGATGACCGCGTCGGGTGAACCCCCGGTTTAAAAATTTTGGGTTTTAAGTTTTCCAAAAGCCCGGGAAACCCTTTTAAAACCCCTTCTTATGGGAAAAATTGTTTGATGTTCCCTTTCAAAAGGGGGCCCATTTTTTTTTTGAATCCCAAAAAAGCAAAAATTTTGGGGGGCCCCCCCAGGGAAAATTTATAAAGGGTTTTTGTTCCCCTCCGGGGTTTTAAAAAAAAAAACTTTTGTTATTAATTTTTTTCCCATTTGGGCCCCCAAAATTTTTAAAAAAAATTTTTTTTTTTGAAACCCCTTGAAAAGTTTTTAACCCCTGAAAAAGGGAACCCCAAAAAACCTTTAAACCCTTTTTCCCCTTTTAAAAGGGGGTTAAAAAGGGATCCTGGGTTTGGAAAACCCCCAGGGCCCCCCGGGCCCCCCCAAAAAATGTTTTTTGGAAAGGGGTTTTGGGTTTTTTCCCGAACCTATGGTGGGGCTTTTTTTGCCCCAGGGAAAACCCCTTTTTTGGGTTTTTTCCCCAAAAAAAATTCCCCCCCCGGGGGGTGGGTAAGTTTCTCAACTTTTAAAATGGGAAAAAATTTTAAAAAGGGGATTTCCCCAAAACTGACCTTCCCCCTGGGTCCCCCCCCCCAAAATTTTTTTTAAAACCCCAAGGGTTTTAAAGTTTGGGGTTAAAAACTTTTCCCGCATTTAAAAACTTTTTTCCCTTTTTTTTTCCCTAAATTTAAATTTTACCCCGAAATTTTAAAAAAATTTAAAATGTTTTTTAAAACTCCCCCCCATTTTTCCCCTTCCAGGGATTTACGGATTTGGGAAAGGCCCCATTCCCTTTAAAAATTTTTAAGTCTTTTTTTTTTCATTTTCCCAAAATTTTTCCCAAAAAAAACATTTCCCCCCGGAAATTTCATTTGTTTCGGTGGGCCCCCCAAACCGGCCCCTTAAAACCCTTTTCCAAAAAAAACCGCTTGCCCCTTAATTTTCCCCCCCCCTTTAAAAAAAAATTTGCCTTTTAAGGGTTTTTTAAAAAAACCCCCAAAAAAATTTTTTTAAAAATTTTTTTCCAAGAAAAATAAAACACAAAAATTTAAATTTTACGAAAAAGGCCCAAATTTTGATTTTACCTTATTTCCCCCTTCCAAAAATTTTTTAAAAAAATTTTTAAAAAAGGTTTCCCCAAAAAAAAAATTTTTTTAAAAAAAAAAAGATTAAATTTTATTTCCCCGAAAAATTTTTTTAAAAAAAATTTTTAAAATTTTAAAAATACTGTTTTTTCCCCCTTTTTAAAAATAAAAAATTCAAAATTTTTAAAAAATCTTTTAAACCCCAAAAACCCCCCCTTTTAAAAACCGCAACAAAAAAATTCTTTTTCCTAAAGAAAAAACCCCCCAACCCCAACCACCAAAACCCTTTTTTAAAACCCCCCAAAAATTTTTTTTCATAAAACCCAAAAATGGGAAAAAAACCTTCCAAAAAAAACAAAACCCCCCCCCCAAAAATTAAAAAACCCAAAAAACTCAAGTTTTAAAAAAAAAAGGAAAAAAACCCCTTTTAAAAAAAATTAAAAAAACCCTCCCCCTTTTTTTTTTTTTTTACTCCCCTTTTAAAAAAACCCCCCACCCCAAAAAAAAACCCCAAAAAAAACCCCAAAAAGTTTTAAAAAAATGGGAAAAAAACTTACCTTTAAGCCCCCAATAAAAAAAAGAATTAATAATCTTTTCACAGAAAAAAAAAAATCTACAAGGAAAAACACATCAGGGAAAAATGCAAAATTTGTTTTTCATTAATTTTTTAAAATTAACAATCACAAATGCCCAAAAATCAACATACCCTTGGCTTACTTATTTAATCATTAAGTAAACCCCAAGCCAGACTCATTACATTGACCCCGAAAACCAGTACCCTTCACCCGACACCTCAGTTTTCTATCAATTCCTGAAAAGGTTTACAGAGCTATCCCAAAAAGACATTTTGTACCAAAAATGATGAAACCAACAAAAGGGGTTTATTAACAAACAATATTTTTAATTCATGAACACATGGCTTTCCTTTGGTTTTTTTTCTAAAAGTTTGTTAAAATTTGGAAAAAAAGTCAAAAAAGGTTTTAAAACAAATTTCTTTTTTCTCCCTTCTTTCCTCCTTCCTTTCCTTACCTTCTCCCTTGGGAAATTTCCTATCCTTTCCCTTTTTTCAAACATAATTTCTTTTAAAAGGTGTTTGGCTTTGAAAAAAAAATTTTTGGGAACTTGACTCTCAGAATATTATTATTTAAAATGTTGGTTGATTTATACAAACGGCAACAACGCTGGTTTACCCAGGAGAAAGACACTTTCCGGAGCTTGAGGAGAAAAGAGCCATGTCAAATTAAGAATCAAAGCATTAAAAACTTTTTTGGAAGAATTATTAAATGGTTAAAAAATTTTTGCAAAATCTTACTCATCCAAAATGCTTAGCCTACCTTTGCAGGGCAGATACCTCAAACTTTTGGGCCCCGCAATTTTGTAAGGCGGGGCCCTCCGTCCCACCTTTCCGATTGGCCCGATTCCCTGCCCTGGCCCCACCCGGGCCCGGCCTGTATAGCCTTATAACATAAGCTAGAGGTCATATTTAACAATTTTTAAAACTTGATCCAAAAGAGTTTCCTATAAGGCAGAAACATGCAATATGCCTATGATTTATACTAAGAGCAAAATTTTTAAAAATGTTGTAGAACACTGACTGCAGTAAAGGCACCCGGGGTTTTTTTTGGGGTTTTTCTGAATTTCCTGTTTTATTTTGAAGTCTAACCCCCTCTCTTCAGGTCACTTGCTCTTCCTCGTGTCCCCTGTGAGGTTTTGACCCCCTGAGGGCCCCAACCCCTGCCCCTGATGGTCTCCCCCTGATGGTCTCTGACCCCTGACGGTCTTGACCCTGAGGTTTTGGGGCTTGACCCTGAGGTCCCACCTTTTCCCCAGGACCTCATGTGCTCATAGTCTGCCCCTTTTTGTCTGGGGCCAAAGTGTTTGGCCCTTGGCCTCACCCCTCCACAGCCAGAGTCAGGTTTCCCTGAGTATCTTCACCCATGGGGTTGTTTTCTTTTTCCCCCTTGAGAGATTTTTCCTTTGTAAAGTTTCTAGTTTAGCAGCTTTGTTTTATTTGTCAGTTTGCTGTCCTCCGTTGGAGACTTTGTGTTTTAGATTACCCCATATATTTAGTGAGTTTTTCCAGACCCCTTTTTATTTGTTTTCCCCCAAAGAGGTTCGGATTTCAATAAAGGGGGTTACTTCCTCTATCTGAGTCCCCATTTTAGTCCAGGCCGACATAAAAAAAAGAACTAAATATAATAACTCAAATATTTATTATTGATTTTCAACTGAACGATAAATTTAAAATAAATACTCTTTAAAAATACATTATCTTCTCATATTTAAAGTAAAAAAAGGGGGTTTAAAACAAATCTTTGAAAATGTGATTTAAAATAAAGGACTTAATTTTAAAAATATGAACTGAATTGTCCTGCAGCTTTAAATTCAGTTTCTTCAGGCGAAAAGTCAATCAAAAGAGCCAAGATATTATATTCTTGTTCTCTGAAAGGAGAAATGTGGAGGACTCCATCTGGTTATGAAACCATTTGTTTCAGCTCATTTTCTCTGTTCCCCAGTTAATTCATGTTACATTAAGATCATATTCTCATCTTTTTTTATAATTCAGTGAACCCACCTCAGAGTCTCCCGGCTACAACGTGGGCCCCCAGAAAAACCCCAAAATAAACCCCTTTTTTTTTGGGGAACGGGCCCTTTATAAAAATTTTAAAGATGTAAAACTGCCCCGCCCCAAATTTTGAACAAACCCCAAAAAAAGGGGGTTTAAAAGTGGCTTAATAATACCGGAAATAAGTTTTTTCCGAAAAAACCCATTTTTTATGTTTTTTTACCGTCCATTCTATTGGTAACCATCCAAAACCCCTCCTTTTGGACATTCTTAATTTCAAAGACATAGAGGACTAACCCAAGACAGTGGTCTAAAGGTCTTAGCCCATTTTTCCCTGAACCAGAAAAAATGACAGTCTGGCCAAAATTAGCCCTTTAGAACAAAAAAATTTTCTCTTCTCTTGAATTCTCTTTTTTCCTCCTTTCTCTTTTTCTCTCTTTTTTCTTCTCTTTTTAAAATAACTAACGGAAACAGCATGATTTTGAAATCACATTTTGTGTTTTTTAAAAACTGACCAGGTGAGCATTTTTCACAAATGTTGTTTGATTTATCAAAACAATGGGACAAACACCAGGAGCTGGTCTGAAAAACGTCCCCCGAACTAGAAATAGGAAAAACCATTTTGACTCACAAGTTCAACAAGAACTCAATGCATTTAAAAACACATTTCATGACAGAAAAAATTTTATTAATGAAAAAAATTGGGAAAAAATTTTACTATAAAATATTAAAATTATTGTATGGAATATATACTCATCAATACTCTGTGTCCCCCGTTACATTCTGGGTGAAGGACAGGGTGACCCCGTGGCCCTGACCTCGTGTCCCTGACCCTTTTCCCTGACCTGTGGCCCTGGCCCCGACCCCTTTGGCCCCTGCCTGCCTGTGCCCTGACCTTGGCCCCCGACCCCCCCCTGTGGCCCTGGCTCTGTCCCATAGGCCTGTTCAGTAATCCATCAGCAGCATGAAGCCAGACAAGTGTCATGATTGTATATCAGGTATAATTAAAACCTTGAGGTCCAGTTAGAGAGTTTCACTAAAGGTCAGAACATCAATGTCAGATATGCCATGATTTTGTGCCATATGCATTGAAGTAGCCAACAGTTGTATTAACGTGTTGTAGTAAACAACTGACTGTCAAGTTAAAGTGTCACCCCCTGGGAGGTTTGTTTTGTCTTGGGTTTCTGTCTGAATTTCCTGTTTTAAAGTCTAACTCCCCTCTTCAGGTCACTTGTCTTCCTCATGTGTCACGGGAGGGCCCCCTGCCCCTGAGGGTTTCCCCTGACCCTGATGGTCCCCCACCCTGATGGCCCCCTGACCCTGACGGTCCCCTCTGCCCCTGATGGTTTTAAACCCTGACCCTGAGGTCCCCAGTTCCCAGGCCCCTCATGTGCTCATAGTCCCCCTTTGTCGGGGGCCCAAAAGTTTTTGGGCCCCTTGGCCTCAGCCCTTCCCAAAGCCAGAGTCACGGTTTCTGAGTATCTTCACCCATGTGAGTTTTTTTCCCCTTTTCCTTGAGAGACTTTTCCTTTGTAAAGTTTCTAGTTTAGCTTAGTTTTGTTTTATTTGTCAGTTTGCTGTCCTCCGTTTGGGAGAGACTTTGTTTTTTAGATTAGCCGTATATTTGGGAGTTTTTCCAGAGCCCTTTATTTGTCCTCAAAGAGGTTGATTTAAAATTTATCTTCCTCTGCATCTGAGTCCTCATTTTAGTCCAGGGGCATAAAAAAAAAGAACTAAATATAATAACATCTACAAATATTTATTATTACAGATTTTCCAACTGGGTTAATTATGAATAATAAATACCAATAATACATACATTATCTTTCATATTTAAAGTAAAATAAAGGGATTTAAAACAAATCTTTGAAAATGTGATTTAAAATAAAGGACTTAATTTTAAAAAAAATATTAACTGAATTGTCCTGCAGCTTTAAATTCAGTTTCTTCGGCCAACGTGTCAAACAAAAGACCAAGATATTTTTTCTTTTTTAAAGGAAAAGTTCAGGCTCCCCTGGTTAGAAACCAGTTTCAGCTCACCTGTTTCCTCAGTGTCATCAGAAACAGTTCTTAAAACTTTTGGGTTTACTTAATACCCAGGAACCCCCTCGGTCCCACTACAAGTCCTTCCAAAAACCACAGAGTTATTAATCCTCACTGGTTTTATAGACCCTTTTTGAACGGGGGGTTTACTTGGTATCCCGGAAAACAGCCTTTTTATCCAGTGAAGGAAAAAAAAACAAAAAAATTTTTATATCAATCACAAGAACTTTTACACAGAAAAAAAAAAAAAAAAAAAAAAAAAAGAAAAAAAAAAAAAAAAAAAAAAAAAAAAAAATAAAAAAAAAAAAAAAAAAAAAAAAAAAAAAAAAAAAATTGCCATTGGGGATACCCCTGAGTCCGGTTTGGTTCCCCAGACTTTCAGTCCCCTAGTTTAATGACAATTCCGTAGGTCTTACACTTGAGCCCGTTAATTTTGAGGAAAAACTGATGGAGTGACCCGTCCCCTCAGTATATGAAAGATGAATTGCAGTTCTGCCAAGGTCCCGGAAGATTTCGCTAATCAGGGGACCTATCTTCCCTTTCCAATAGAAATTGCCTATTTTTTTTAAAAAATTTCAGTACCCCCCCCTTTAAAAAATTTTTTGGGACCTTTTTACCCAAAACCCCTTTTTTGGGGGGTTTTTTAAAAAATTTTTTTTTTAAACGTTTATGTGGGTGCCTTAGGCCCCCCCCCAAAAACCAAGTCCCCTATGTGACTTTTTGGTTAAGGGGGGCCTTTCCCCCGTAACCCTTTTTCCCGGCCAAAATTTTTGAAAATTAAATTTTAAATTTAAAAATAATTATTGGGAATTTTTTGAAACTAGGCCCGGGTTAGGGCACTTAGATTTTAAAATTGCTGGTTGGCTAGCAAGCCGGAATCCCTCTGAGAATCTTCTCCTGGCAAATTCCTATGGTGGCAGTATTAAAGAATCACGAAAGTTTCAGCCCATAACGCTTCTTAAGAAACTTTTCGGGTTATTTGTTTTTCAATCTTTAAAATGATTGATCCACTCAAAATTTCGTAGCTCTTTTAAAGATACAAAGTGTGTCCGATTAGCTCTTTATCCTTAGTGAAAACTATGTTTTTTCAATGAAACCTAGTTTCTGAGCACTTCCCGAACTATAAGTTCCTATGCGAATGGAATCAGAAAAGAAAAGTCCATTGACACTGTCACAAAGGGTTCAGTACTAAAGGTCCCTTTGAAAATTTACAGTGGCCCCAACAATCCCGTCTTCTGAAGAGGATTCGCCTCTGGTCTGAAAATCCATGTCTTCCATTTTCCAAAAGAGCCTATTGTAGAATCAACCCAAGACGTGGCTTTCTTATCCCCTCATTTGTCTGACCCGAGAGGCTGATTTTTTCAGTCTGAGAATAGATGTTGAAATTCAGAATAAAACTTCCTTTTTTTTTTCTCTTTCCTTCTTCTCTCTCTTCTCTTTCTCCTCTTTTCTCTCCCATCCTCTTCCATGAGAACATGTGCAAAAATTGATTTTAAATGGTTTTCCACTAAAATTGACTAACATGTTTGTTTGAAATGTCTGTTTCAACTTCTTTTGTTATTCACATTTTTTGTTTCTGTTCACCCACACAGCCTTAAACATACTCAGAGACATTAATGATGTCACCCACTCAAAAATACTCTCTCAAATTCACTCCAAGTTTCCGTATAAACACTTTCAGACACCTGAAAAAATGGGAACCCTAATTTGATTTACATGTTTGTCCCTTTTACAGTTCATCCATCTAATAACCTTTATAAAAATAATTTTGGAAAATGAACACATATTTTTAAAAAAGATGCTTAAAAATTATGACACTGACCCATCTTTTCATATCCTGAACAACAAGAAACCTTTGTTCATTTAAATCTGCCTCCTGTTCACATGACCTGCCTGTTCATTCCATGGAAATCAATTTCAGGAACATGCTTTATTGTAACACTACCACTGCCCCCCTGAATCTCAGAGCACCAACCCTCCACCCCAAAAAAAACGACTCACCCAGAAAAACAAATCCCCACAATAAAACACAAATTTAAAAATTTAAAAAAACTTATCCACTGAAAAAACCCGGGACAAAAAAAAAAAAAAATCAAACAAATTAAAAAAAAAATTTTCCAACACAAAAAAGAAATCTAATCCAAGGAAAAAATCAAAAGAAAACAGGTCAATGACCTTCAACATTGAATACAAAAGCCTAAACCCCCCCTTTAAAAAATTAGAACACCCCAGAAGACCAAAAAATCCACACCAGAAGCCCATCAAAATTACTGTCACACTAGGTCAAAGATTTAGACAAAAGGACCCCTAGCCACTGACCCAATACCACAAGGGCCCCCTCTGAACACCTGGAGACCCACAATAACCACCAGGACCCAAATAAACTTCCAGATCCTGCATTTTCCTGATAACAAGAACTCCACAAGAGTTCTACAAAGCCTGCATTCCCAATGGCTGCATGAACAGGAGATAGAAAAACCTCAGCACTGATATTCACCTCAAACAAAATTCCCCTTGCTATTTGGTCCAGCATGATCATGTTTTCTGTTTGTTTTTTCAGGTTTGCTGCATTTGTTTGTGTTGAAAATAATTTTATTTCAATTTAAAATTTTTTAAAATCAAAAATTTCTTTTTTTTCCCCTCTCTTTCTTTTTTCCTCTCATTCTCTCTCCTCTCCTTTCTGAACTTTTCTCATCTCTCTCTCTCTCTTTTTCTATTCTCAAACATAACTGTGTAAACAGCTGGATAGGTTAAATCACAGAGTTTTTTGTTTTTTGGAAACTACCAGTACTGGCCCTGTTTTCCAGAATTTTTTTGATTTATCACAAACAAGTAGACAAACACCAGACCTGTGTTCTTCCCCAGAGAGAAAGGTCACTCCCAGAGTTCAGGAGGAATAGAGAAGAACCACTGATCCATGACTCTAGTTCACAAGAACTCAAGCTGAATTAAAACACTTTACTATGAAGAAAAAAATTTTTTTGGATGAATAAAAATGTTCTCCAAAAGGACTCTTTTCCCAAAAATTGACCATCCACTTTATCTCATGGCATATAGTATACTCAATACCTGTGTCTCTCTCAGTTCATTCTGTAGGTGAAGGACAGGGGCCCCTGACCTGTGGCCCCTGACCCTTGGCCCCCGACTTTGGCCCTGACCCTTGGCCCCTGACCCTGTGGCCCCTGGCCCCTGGCTCTGTCCCATACGCCTGTTCAGTAATCCATCAGCAGCATGAAGCCAGACAAGTGTCATGATTGTATATCAGGTATAATTAAAACTTGAGGTCCAGTTAGAGAGTTTTCACTAAAGGTCAGAACATCAATGTCAGATATCGCTTGATTTTTCCATATGCATTGAAGTAGCCAACAGTTGTATTAACGGGGATGTAGTAAACAACTGACTGTCAAGTTAAAGTGTCACACCGGGGGGGTTTGTCTTGTCTTTTTTTTTCGTAACTTCCTGTTTTATTTTGAAGAACCCCCCTTTTAGGTCA